>NC_054471.1:85813611-86120151 GCF_017639515.1 Carcharodon carcharias
TAATATCCTCTCCCTTCCCTCTTCTCCCAAATTAAGATGCTATCTCTTTATAGGTTAAAAATCCAGCGCAGAGATAGTGAATTCCATCAAAAAAGAATTTCAGGTACAAACATCATCGACTTTTTGAAAAAGACAGATTACATTTTAAAAAGAAATTGTCTCCAGCAATTGCAGTTTTACATGGGTTTCAATTTGACTCCTGGAACTTCAAGATCAACGTGAAAAATTTCTGCTGCAGCCAAGGATCATAAGCAATGCACTCTCAATTTTTTAAACATTTCAGCATTGAACTTTAATACGGCTAAGAAAGTAACTACCTAAAGCATAACTTGTAAATTTTGCACGCAAATGAGATTGAAGAGGAAAAGCAGGCTTCAGTATTTCTTATAGTCATCGGAATGAAAAATTTCACTTCACTGAGAAATCTTATTGCTCCTGACAAGCCAGCAGATCAAAGCTTTAAAGAGCTTGTGGGTGTTTTGAAAAAGCACTTCAATCCCAGACCAGCAATCATTGCCGAGAGATTCAAGTTTCAGTGAAGAGAGTAGCATGAGAGTGAGTTAGTTTCCCAGGGCAGGATTTTGTCTTTGGTGGCCATGGGCAGGGGTGGCTGGGAAGCTGACTGCCACCTGCGATCAGCTCTGCACTGCGATTTCATGCCAATGGGCCAATTAAGGCCCACCCTGCGTGGATTGTGAGCCACTGTGCTGAGCGCTGCTTGTGTGGGTGGGGGGTGGGGGGAGGGCAAGCCAGGCCTTGCGCCCAGTTCACGAATGCATGAGAGAGAGCGCTTCAAACTTCCTGAGACACAGGACTGCCTCAGGGAGATTGAAGTGCTGTGTAAAAAAAAAATGAAGAGAATAAAATTTTAATAAAACATGTCCCCTCATGTGACTCTGTCACATGAACTAGGACATGTTTTTAATTCAAAAATAAAGTTTTTATTTAATGCTTATTAGCTTTAGGAAACTTCATTCCATTCATGAATGAGGTTTCCTGAAAAAATGTAAAAGCTGCTTGGACTTTTCGCCTGCCCGCCAACCATTAGGTTGTTCAGGCAGCATAAATTTGAATTTAATTAGATTGTTAATAGCCTTTCAATTATTGGTGGGCACGCAGCCGACTCTGGCACATGCCTGCCAAATGAAATATCGTAAGACTGCGCGATGATGTCAGGACACACGCCCAACGTCATCGTCTGTCATTTTACGCTCGGGCATGTCAGGCATGTGCCCACAAGCATAATATTCTGCCTCCAGTTCCTGGCTGAGTTGAGAAAATTATCAGAACATTGTGAATTTAAAGGTTACCTGGAAGAAGCACTGGTTTGTGGACAAAGAAATGAAAGAATTCAGCGTAGATTGTTAGCGAAGCAACAGTTGACACTGAAGAAAATATTCAAGACTGTGCAAAGCATAGAAATGGCAGAGAAACAAGCTGGAGATTTGAAAGCACATTCTAACCATGCCGAAGTTAAAATAGTAAAGTCAGGGTATACTCACTTTCAAACACGTTGCCATTGTAATGGAATAGGGCATAATGCAGAAGCCTGTAAGTGGAACACTGCTGGTTGTCGCTACTGTGGAAGAAAAGTATATGCACAGTGTGCATGTAGATCAAAGACTGATCACAGTAAAACAGTATCGCCAAGAAAAGAGCATCATGAGGAGCACACAGACAAGTCGTGCTTAAAAATTAACAGGCAGTTTAAAAAGACGAATTACTTGGAAACAAAACACAAAAATAAAGCGAGTCCAAACAAGACAGAAAGTGAAACTAACAGCAACCATACACAAGAGCAAAACAAAAACAAAAATACCTGGAAAAACTCAGCAGGTCTGACAGCATCTGCTGAGATGAACTCAGTTAATGTTTCGAGTCTGTATGACTCTTCAACAGAACTAAGGAAAAATAGAAAAGAGGTGAAATATAAGCTGGTTTAAGGCGGGGGGTGGGGGCCTGGGACAGGTAGAGCTGGATAGGGGGCCAGTGATAGGTGGAGATAACAAAAGATGTCATAGACAAAAGGACAAAGAGGTGTTGAAGCTGGTAATATTTTCTAAGGAATATGATAATAAAGGTACAGATAGCCCTAGAAGGGGTGGGGTGGGGGGAAGGGATCGAAATAGGCTAAAAGGCAGAGATAAAACAATGGATGGAAATACATTTAAAAGTAATGGAAATAGGTGGGAAAAGAAAAATCTATATACATTTTTGGAAAAAAGGAGGATCGGAAAGGGGGTGGGGATGGAGGAGATAGTTCATGATCTAAAATTGTTGAACTCAATATTCAGTCCGGAAGGCTGCAAAGTGCCTAGTCGGAAGATGAGGTGCTGTTCCTCCAGTTTGCGTTGAGCTTCACTGGAACATTGCAGCAGGCCAAGGATGGACATGTGGATATGAGAGCAGGGTGGAGTGTTGAACTGGCAAGTGACAGGGAGGTCTGGGTCATGCTTGCGAACAGACCGAAGGTGTTCTGCAAAGCGGTCACCCAGTCTGCGTTTGGTGTCTCCAATGTAGAGGAAACTGCATTGGGAGCAGTAAATGCAATAGACTAAGTTGAGGGAAGTGCAAGTGAAATGCTGCTTCACTTGGAAGGAATGTTTGGGCTCTTGGACGGTGAGGAGAGGGGAAGTAAAGGGGCAGGTGTTGCACCTTCTCCGGTGCCGTGGGAGGGGGGTGAGGTGTTGGGGGTGATGGAGGAGTGGACCAGCATGTCCCAGAGGGAATGATCCCTGCGGAATGCCGCTGGTGGGGGGGAAGGGAAGATGTGTTTGGTGGTGGCATCATGCTGGAGTTGGCGGAAATGGCGGAGGATGATCCTTTGAATGCGGAGGCTGGTGGGGTGATAAGTGAGGACAAGGGGGACCCTATCATGTTTCTGGGAGGGAGGGGAAGATGTGAGGGCGGATGCGGGGGAGACAGGCTGGACACGGATGAGGGCCCTGTCAACCATCGTGGGTGGAAAACCTTGGTTAAGGAAGAAGGGAAACATGTCAGAGGAACTGTTTTTGAAAGTGGCATCATCAGAACAGATGCGACGGAGACAAAGAAACTGAGAGAATGGGTTAGACTCCTTACAGGAAGCGGGGTGTGAGGAGCTGTAGTCAAGGTAGCTGTGGGAGTCAGTAGTCTTGTAATGAATATTGGTGGACAATTGAGACAGAGAGGTCAAGGAAGGGAAGGGAAGTGTCAGAGATGACCCATGTGAAAATGATGGAGGGGTGGAAATTGGAAGCAAAATTAATAAATTTTTCCAATCCAGGCAAGAGCATGAAGCAGCACCAAAGCAATCATCGATGAACCAGAGAAAGAGTTGTGGGAGGGGGCCGGAGTAGGACTGGAACAAGGAATGTTCCACATACCCCATAAAGAGGCAGGCATAACTGGGGCCCATGCAGGTACCCATAGCTAAATCCTTTTATTTGGAGGAAGTGAGAGGTGTTTAAGGAGAAATTGTTCAGTCTGAGAACAAGTTCAGCCAGATGGAGGAGAGTAGTGGTGGATGGGGATTGTTCAGGCCTCTGTTCGAGGAAGAAATGGAGAGCGAACAGACCATCCCGACGGGGGATGGAGGCGTAAAGGGATTGGACGTCCATGGTGAAGAGGAGGCAGTTGGGGCCAGGGAACTGGAAATTGTTGATATGATGTAGGGTGTCAGAGGAATCACGGATGTAGTTGGGAAGGGGTTGGACAAGGGGAGAGAGAATGGAGTCAAGACAGCAAGAAATGAGTTCCATGGGGCAGGAACAGGCTGACACGATCAGTCTGCCGGGACAGTCCTGTTTGTGGATTTTGGGTAGGAGGTAGAAGCGGGCCATTCGAGGTTGGGAGACTATGAGATTGGAAGCTGTGGAAAGAAGATCTCCGGAGGAGATGATGTCAGTAACAGTCCTGGAAACAATGGATTGATGTTCAGTGGTGGGGTCATGGTCCAGGGGGAGGTAGGACGAAGTGTCTGCGAGTTGACACTCAGTCTCTGCGAGGTAGAGGTCAGTGCATCAGACAACAACAGCACCACCCTTGTCAGCAGGTTTGATGACAATGTCAGGGTTAGACCTGAGCGAACGGAGTGCAGCAAGTTCAGAGAGAGACAGGTTAGAGTGGGTAAGAGGAGCAGAGAAATTGAGACGACTGATGTCAAGCCGACAGTGACAGAAGAGCAATTTTATTGCATTCAGTCTGATCTTAAACTGGATGAAGGACTAAAAGTTGGCATTGCCTTAAATGGTAAAATGGTTGAAATGGAGGTTGACACTGAAGCATCTGTTTCTATTGCTTCAGAGAAGACATGGGAGAAAATTTACAAGAAATGCCCACTGGAGAAAGCCCTCCTCCAGCTTAGCACCTACACTGGTGAGCCTGTGAAATTACTTGGGAAAATGTCTGTTCAAGCTAAATATGGAGATCAAATAGCAAGGTTGCCACTTATCATTGTGAAAGGGGATCATCCATCGCTTATGGGCAGAAACTGGCTAAAAGATATTCGTCTGGACTGGAATAAAATAAAGTGCATTGCAACCCAATGTTGCAGTCCTTGTTAGACAAGCACACTGATGTCTTCAAAGCAGGCCTTGGAGTTATTAAAGACATTGAAGCCAAACTTGCTGTGAAGGCCGAAGCTTCTCCGAGGTTCTTCAAACTACGTTCAGTTCCCTACTCAATGTGACAGAAAATCTAGCAGGATCTAGAATGATTTGAAAACTTTTAGATAATTGAGAAAGTTGACTATGCAGAGTGGGCAGCTCCAATAGTCCCAGTAGTGAAGGATGATGGATCAATCAGAATATGTGGTGACCTAAAATCACCATTAATCCTTTCCTGGAAGTGTATCCATACTCGCTACTGAAAATTGAGGACCTGTTCACTGCTCTGAATGGAGGTGAATTATTCGCAAAGCTTGACCTATCACAGGCATTTTTGCAGCTGAGCAAAGATTCCAGGAAGTAGATAACCATCAGCATGCACAGGGGTCTATATCAATATAAACGAGTACCATTCAGAATCGCATCACTACCAGCCTTATTACAGCAGGCCATGGACAAAGTACTGCAAGGTCTCCCTGGTGTAATCTGCTCCCAAGTCAACATGCTCATCACTGGGAAAAAACCTCCCAACTCACTCAGAGAACCTCGGCAGGGTCCTCTGTAGACTGGAAAAATACGGCATCCACTGTAAGAAATCCAAATGCTCGCTCCTGAAGCCCTCAGTGGAGTACCTGGGACATGTGACCGATGAAACTGGCCTCTCAACCTCACCCAGGAAGGTGGAGGCAGTGGTGAATGCACCACAGCCCAAAAATGTTAAGGAGCTTGGTTCGTTTACGAGATTTGTGAATTACTACCGAAAGTTCATTTCCTGTTTGGTCACCAAGGCAGAATCACTGAATAATCTGCTGAAGAAGAATACAAAGTCGGATTGGCCACAAGTCTGTCAGGAAAGTTTCAAGGAACTCAAGGAAGAGCTCACTTCTGCTAAAGCCCTGGCACATTTCAATGAAAAGTTACCTGTCAGCCTGGCTTGTGTTGCATCTGGATATGACATTGGAGCTGTCAACTCGCACACATTTCCTGATGGTAGTGAAAGTCCCATTGCATATGCCTCATGCACATTGTCCAAGGCAGAATAAAATTATGCCAAAATTAAGAAGGAAGCTCTTGGACTAATCTATGGAGTCAAGAAGTTCCACCAATATTTGTATGGGCATAAATTCAAGTTAATTACAGACCACAAGCCTTTAACCTGGTTGCTTAGCCAAAAGTCACAAACCCCTACACTTGCTGCTGCACACCTACAAAGGTGGGCACTGATCTTATCTGCTTACCAGTACAAAATTTCATTTCGCTCGACTGAGAATCATGGAAATGCGGACACACTTTCCAGACTTCCGTTACACCACAGCTCCACAACCTGAAGTGAAGTCACTGCTTTCAATTTGAACCAGATAGACATGTTACCTGTTAAAGTGGATCAAATCCGACTTGGAAAGCAGGGGGATGCTATGCTCTCCAAAGTTTATCTGTACACACAGGTGAGTTGGTGTGTACCTCAAGAAGTGAATACTGAGCTTAAACCTTACTACATGTTGGATCTGAGCTGACTCTACAAGACGATTGTTTGTTATTGGGAATCAGAGTTGTTATTTTTCCAAAACTCCACACCTCAGTCACATGGAAATCGTCAAAATGAAAGCATTAGCTCGTCTACATGTATAGTGGCCAGACCTGGATAAAGACATTGAAGGTATAGTCAGCGATTGCCTTCCATGCCAAGAAATAAAGCCTTCTCCTGCACCTGCCCCATTACATCTGTGGGCTTGGCCTGACCGCCCATGGCAGAGACTTCATGTGGACTTTGCCGGATCACTTCTCGGACAT
The DNA here is from genome assembly GCF_017639515.1 of Carcharodon carcharias. Lineage (NCBI taxonomy): Eukaryota > Metazoa > Chordata > Chondrichthyes > Lamniformes > Lamnidae > Carcharodon > Carcharodon carcharias. The sequence continues at coordinate 85,819,989 of NC_054471.1, forward strand.
ACGTTCCAGGTTGTGGCGGATGTCCATACAAAGTGGCCTGATGTTATTCCCATGAAGTCGACCACTTCAGCAAAGACCATTGATGCTCTCCGGAATGTGTTCACTACTTTAGGATTGCCGGAGCAGATTGTGTCTGACAATGGCACACAGTTCACATCACGTGAATTTCAAACATTCCTGAAAAACAATGGGATCAAGCAGATTCTCATGCCTTACCACCCATCCTCAAATGGTGAAGCAGAGCGCTTTGTCCAGATGTTCAAAATGGCCATATTGAAGGGGAGGATGCAAACAGATTGGAAGTTGAAGCTGAAGAACTTTTTGATGATGTATTGTAACACTCCACATACAACAACAGGCGTATCTCCTGCTGAGCTGATGTTTGGAAGATGGCTGCATAAAAGAACGGATTTGCTGTGCCAGATTTGAAAAGAAAGATTGGTTCAAGGCAACTTGATCAGAAAAGGTCAAATGACATAAGTAAACCAGCTCGTGAGTTTAATCTGGATCAGTCTGCTTAGGTCCGAAATTACTGTGGAACACTAAAGTGGCTCCTGGGAAGAATCATCAAGCTTTGAGGACCACTGACCTATGATGTTTAATCTTCCTGTGAATATGGAAGAGGTACACTGACCAGGTTAGAGAAGCTAAATCCAAAAATTTCCAGGGATCTCCAGCCATGGTGGAAGATTTCTCGGTAACATCTGCTCCAGTTGGTGAAGCACGGCTTCATTCAATTGATAAACCTGTAGCACCTGTAGCTGCAACTGTTGAACCTGAATGGAGACAGTGGAGTTTAGTTAAAAAGTGTTATATAAAAAACCTGGCAGTAGGATGTACAAAGTCCCAAATGTATTGTCCTCTGGTGTAGAATAAGGAATAAAGGAACCTTCTGTTTTTCACACAGAGAGTTGGGGTTCAGAAGCAGATAGAGGTGTCTGTGTGTGTGTGTGTTTGTGCATGTGTGCATGTGCACATGTATGGTCCTGTGTGTGTGGCTAATATAATTAAACTAGAGACAGTTAGACTGCAAGGTTTAAATTATCAAAGAAGTGAGCTGTAAATAAGGCATTTGAAATGGAGATGAGTAAGCTAGGGTGAGGTCTCAGCAGATACAATGTGAATGGAGTTTGCATTTTTAGATAAATGGAGAAGTGTTTGATTTTCAAAGGAACATGGAAAATATTTATAATTAGAAAGATAAATAAGATAAGGTCAGTACGTTGATTTTTTTCCTCAAAAGTGCTGGGCATAATGATATCATGAAAGATTGTTATATTCTGGGAAGAATAACTTCTAATGACAAGGTGAAATGCAGATCAAAAAGGGAGAAAGATCTTTAAAGAAGGATGGAAGGCTGTGTGAAGTGTGGCCGTTTGAGATCTTGAAAGGTGGCTGTGTGAAACAGACTTTGGGAAAAAGCCTCCAGCCACACTGCAGAAGTTTGCTGTTCCAGTAACCAACGTTGTGTTAAAAGCCTTTGGAAGTCCATTGTCCAGTGGTTGCTTGTGGTAATATTACTGGATGACTTCATAAATTTGGAATCTATTTGGACTGTAGCCTTAAAGGTGGGGTGTAGTTGGGAGTCTGGTTAAGTAGAAATTGTGGGAACTGTTGTGACTGTGTAACTGTAATCTTGTGTGTGTTCAAGCTTTTCTTCTTTTGTTAATAAATGTTTTGATTTAATGTTTAAAATCTCTAGAGGTGGGGGTGGACTCATTACTTCTGACATCAGTGCACAAGCCTTCTTGTAATAAATACAAATTGCAAAATCATTGTGATAGCGTGGCCAACTGTCCCTTGTGGTTTTGGTCAGTCTGGCGAACACCACCTGCTATATCATAACGTTGATGAGCAGAAAAAATCATTGGAAAATAATTAGCAAAATTTCCAGAGATTTCATTTTGTCGTGGTCATTTGCTCCGCCAATTTTCTATCTTTTTTTAACCTTCCTGAAGCTGTTGGAGATATCGCTCCCTAAGTAATGATCATTGCGCAAGTGGCCATTCTTCATATGTGAGCCTTGAAAGTGAATTTTCATCAGCTGTTTGATGGTGGATTTATCATAACTGGTCCTGCATCTATATTCAGCTGATATACACACTTCAACAGGAGTGTTAGAATAGCATCAAAGGGCAGGAAAATACAACCAATTTGCTCAACAAATATCTAGAAACTATTGATTTTTGCAGACAGATTTGATTTTAAGCATTCCACTTTTAAAAAAAACCATCTTCCTGCAGTTTTAAGTATGGATTTAGGAAGGGGGTGTCATGAAAATATAATAATTTTCAAAATATTATTGTGATTTATTGTAAAAGTGGTTTAATAGTGGTTTTTGGATTAGTTTCCATGTGTGTAAGTGTGTGTGTGTGGGATTTAATTGAATTGGATATGGCTGGCCTGGAGGTTTTGAGTTATCAACAAGAAGCTAAGTTTGAAATGTTAAATACATAAACATGGCTGAAGAATGTGAGATGTAAGGGACACTTGCATTTTTAGATAAATTAGGTTAGTTTGAATTTCAAAGAAATGGTAAGATGTTACACCTAGCCAGACAAAGCTAAGCCAAACTGTGTGTTTATTTTCCCCAAAGGTTACTGATAAAATTAGCACTGAGAAAAGATTTTTATTATGAGAAAGGTAAAGTTCCAAATACATTTGGAACAATGGGATTTGCATCAAGAAGGGAAAAACATGTATAAAGGAGATGAGGTTTATGTGTAAGGGGGAGAAGGCATTCTAAGATCTAACATATGTGTGAAAAGCCTCTGGCGTCTGTGCATCAAGTTGCTGTCTAGAGGAACTGATGCTGAGAAAATGCATTGTGAACATCAGGACCAGGGTATTGTGTTGCATTGCCTGGGTCTGCTAAATCTATTTGTTTTTACTGTTGCCTTAATGGAGGTGCAACTGGGAATCAGATTAATTACAGGTTTAAGGAGTTATAGTAGTAATTTGTAAATTTATGTATGTGCTTGAAATAGTTTTCTAAAAACCTCTGAAGTTGCAGAAGTCTTGTTACTTCTGATTCAAGGCATGTATCTTGAAATAAAATACAAATATAAAAACAGCTGTGACTACATGATCAAGTTTCCCTCATAGATTTGATCTGCCTGGCACATGTCATCTGCCATGTCATAACAAATTGGGGGCTGTTAGCAGAATATATTTGAAATTCCTTAATTGGTTTGGAGTTGGTGAATCTTTAGGTTATGATTACGAGAAGCACTTTGAATTCAGGAGTTGGTGTGAGTTATTTTTAAAGTGGCGAGACTGCAAAATGTTTGCATTCAAGACTAAAATTTTTTGGGAGTGGAAGAGATAACTGATTGGGTTACAAAATGAATCTAATGGTAAGTTAACAGAGTTGGCAGATAAGTTGCAGTTGAGGTTACCTGTAGGGGCAGAGAAAGCAGACACAGTTGAAGTGACAGCACAGCATTTAAAGTTGGAACAGATACCTGCCACTAGTGAGTCACAGCTGGAGGTACTGAGACTTCAGTTAGAAATAAAGAGGCTTGAATTTGAACAAGCAATGGAAATGAGAAAACTTGAACTAGAGGCAGCAGAAAAAGAAAGGGCAAAGAAAGAAAAGAAAAGGAAAAAGAAAGAGCATTCCAAAGGTCACTGGCGGAAAGGCAGGAGAAAGAAAAAGACAAGAAAGGGAATGTGATATAGTGAAGTTAGAAAAGGAAGAGAGAATGAAGGAAAGAGACAAAGAGTACCAGCTTAAAAAGCTGTATTTCAAAAAGGAGAAATCAGAGGAAGATTCTGATGATGAGAAAATCTTTAAACTAAAACCCAGTGGGGAGATGTTTAAATTTGCACAAGCTCTTCTGAAGTTTGAGGAAAGAGATGTGGAGGCATTCCCTATTTTCATTTGAGAAGATAGCGAAGCGGATGAAATGGCCACAGGAAAACTGGACATTGTTGTTAGAATCTAGGTTGGTGGTTAGAGCACATGAGGTTTATGCTTCACTGTCAGAAGAAATGTCGGTGGACTATGATGTGTTTAAAAAAATACTATTTTGAGTGCATATGAGTTGGTTCCTGAGACATACAAGCAGAAATTTAGGAATATGAGAAAACAGCCTGGGCAAATGTATATTGAGTTTGAGAGAGTAAAACAAAGTAATTTGAGGGGTGGATATGGGCATTAAAGATAGAGACAACATATGCAGCTCTTAGAGGAGTAATTATTTTGGAAGAATTTAAAGATTCAATTCCTTTGGTAGTGAGAACTCATGTGGAGGAACAGAGGGTTCAAACGGTAAGACAAGCAGCAGCGATAGCTGATGATTGAGTTAGTTCATAGATCTAAAACCTTTTTTTTGTCACCCTTTTAAATTCGAGAAGGATAGAAAGTGGGAATGTGGGTAGTCAGGGAACTGAAGGAGTAGGTGGTAATTCCCAGGAAGTTTCTTTTTTCAGAATAAAAAGCAAGTTGCTGAAGGTAGAAGTGACACTCAAAAATTGAGGTGTTTTCATTGTAGTAAAGTTAGGCACATGAAGTCAATGGCCAGAATCTTGTGGGGGGGGTGGTGGGGGGGGACTGGGCCTGCTCGCCGATACGTAAAATGATGCGCGGTGACATCGGGCGTGCGTCCTAACATCACGGCACGTCATTCAGTTCTTCAGTTTGGCGGGCGCACACCGGACTCGCACTGTCAAAGACCTGTTAAGGCCACTTAAATATCAATTTAAATAAGTAACAGCTGCCCGTCCAACCTTAAGGTTGGCGGGCAGGCGAAGAGCCCAGGCGGCCTTTCCATTTATCATAAAACCTCATCCACAGGTGGTTTGAGATTTCATGAAAGTTTTTAAACTTCAATAAATTTTTTAATATAAAATTCATAGACATAACACAGCTCATGTGACACTGTCAAATGAGGGGACATGGCTTAATATTTTTTTTCCTTCTTTATTAAAATTTTTAAAAAATCAAACTAATCTCCCCGAGGTAGCTCTGCACCTCAGGGAGATTTCTGTTCTCTTTTATGCACATGCGCGAAAGAGCGCAGGCCCTGACTCCGCCTACTCCCCCTGCCAGCACCGGGAGTGCTCAGCGCTTCTGGATATGCATCACGCTGGATGGGCCTTAATTGGCCCACCTATGTAAATGACAGCGCGCAGCCGATCGCTGGCGGTGATCACCCAGTCCCCCCTGACGGGGATAAAATTCTCCCCAGTGTGTTGGAAATTGCAGGGAAAATCTGTTGGGATTATTGGGATGCAGAAAAGTTCTGGAAGTAAAAGTATTGTGGGTTCTGAGGTTCAGGCACAGGAAAACCAATGGTCGTGTACAAGTAAAACAGGAAGAATCAGTGATAGTTAAAGAAGTGGGAACGTCTTCACAATTTACCCAAGGGAGTTCTGAGGATCAGGTTGCAGAAATGTTTAAAGATTTTGTATGTGAAGAGGAAGTCTTTCCATGTGTACAGGGTGGAGTAGGTAAAGATATTAAAATTTTGACAGACACAGGGGTTAGTCAACCCTTAATGTTGTAGGATAGTGATATTTGTTGTTCAGAAGGAGTATTGCAATGGGGTTCATGGAGATTCTAAACCTATTCCACTGTGGAAGGTAAATTTAAAGAGTAAGTGGAAAACAAGTGAGCTGATTGTTGGAGTAGTGGAAAAAATGTCCATTCAATAGGTTCAATTTATTTTAATGATATAGCTGGGTCACAGATATGGGTGATGCATATGGTAGTTCGGAAGCCTATAGAGAAGTGTTGCAGAAAGAGCATCCTGGATTGTTTTTAGATTGTGTGATAACGAGATCACAGGCTCACAGGTTGAAACAGGAAGAACAGGACATTAAAAGGCAGGGAGAAGGTATTGAAGTCCAATTAGCTGACACTGTTTTTGATAAGATTGTTCAAGAAGAAAGAATGGAGGATAATGCAGCTGAGGTATTTAGTTCAAGGCAGTTGGTAGAATTACAGAGAAATGATACACAAATAAGACAATTATATCAGACAGCTTACTTGAAGACAGAGGCAGAAAGTATTTCAGAATGTGATTATTTTACGGGTAATGTTTTAATGAGAAAGTGGCAGCCTTATCATGTTTCAGCAGATGAATACTGGAGAGAAGTGCATCAGATTATTATACCATTTGGATATAGAAATGAGATCCTAGGAATAGCTGATGAAACTTTAGTGGGGACTTTAGGAATTAGAAAGACAGGCAAAAATACCAAAACATTTTTTGTGGCCTGGATTGCACAGAGATGTAGCCAAATTTTGTAGAACATGTCACATGTGTCAAGTGACAGGGAAGCCACAAGCAGTGATTAAGCCGGCACCTTTAATTCCAATTCCTGCATTTGAAGAACCTTTCACCAGGGTCATGATTGATTTGTAGGGCCCCTCCTTAAGAACCAAAAGTGGAAATCAGTACTTACTGACAATAATGGATGTGTCTTACAAGGTTTCCTGAAGCAATATCTTTGAGAAGTATTACAACAAAGAGAATTGTGGAAGAGTTGAATTATTTTACAAGATATGATTTACCAAAAGAAATACAAACAGATCAGAGTTCAAATTTCATGTCACAGCTGTTTTGATGTAATGAACAGTTTGGGGATAAAACATTTTCAGTCAACAGCTCATCATCCTGAATCACAAGGGGCTTTGGAAACAAGGCATCAAACTTTAAAAACTATTATGACAGTGTATAGCCAGAACTATTCACAGGATTGGAATAGGGGAATTCCATTCTTGTTATTTGCTATTAGTGATGCGCCTAATGCATCAACTGGATTTAGTCCTTTCGATTTAGTTTATGGTTAAGAGGTTAAGGGGACCACTGAAATTGATTCATGGTGGATCAAAATTCAGAAACTACTCTCCTGGATTATGTATCAAACTTCAGAGAAAGACTGGATAGAACATGTGAGTTAGCTAGGGAACATTGAAAGATACCACAGCAAGTGATGAAAGTGAAAGCAGGTAGGAAAGCTACAGCTTGTGGTTTTGTTGCTGGAGAAAAAGTGCTAGTTTTGTTACCAGTATTGGGTGACTCTTAAAGGCAAAATTTAGTGGGCCTTACAGGGTTGAAAAGAAACTGAGTGAAGCAAATTGTTTAATAAATACGCCAGATAAAAAAAGCAGAGGGTGTGCCATGTAAATATGCTTAAAGGAGGTGTAATTGGGATTCAGATTAATTAGGGAACATGACCAAAAACCTGGTCAAAGAAGTTAGTTTTAAGGATCAGCTTAAATGAAAAAAAAACAGGGTAGAGAGGCAGAGAGGTGAAGGAAGGGAATTCCAAAGCTAATGGACCAGGCAGCTGAAGACTCAGCCACCAGTGGTGAAGTGATTAAAATTGGGGATGTTCAAATTGCTACATTGAAGGAGTGCAGAGATCAGAGAGTTGTGGGGCTGAAAGTGGTTACAGAGAAAGGAAAGGAACAGGCCATGGAATGATGTGAAAACTATTATGGGTCCAACCATTTTCAGTTTTTTAAAAATTCATTCATGGAATGTGGGTGTCGCTGGCTAGGCCATCATTTATTGCCCATTCCTAATTGCCCTTGAGAAGGTGATGGTGAGCTGCCTTCTTGAACTAATGCAGTCCATGTGGTGTAGGTGCACCCACAGTGCTGTTAGCAAGGGAGTTCCAGGATTTTGACCCAGTGACAGTGAAGGAACGGTGATATATTTCCAAGTCAGGATGGTGGGTGGCTTGGAGGGAAGCATACAGGTGGTGGTGTTCCTATGCATCTGCTGCCCGCCTTGATGCCTTGACACTCATTCCTCAGTCTCCCACTCTCCCCTTGACACCCCCTTTTCCTCACTACTCCCCTCAACAACCCAATTTCTCATTCTCCCCCTTTCTGACCCATAGTCACTACTGTTTTGTCGTTAAGATTTGTTGTTTTCACTTTCACAGCCCACGTTTGAATCCTGTTTACATAGGGAGTTCTTGTGGCGCAGTGGGCACTGTCCTTGCCTCTAAGTCAGAAGATCTGTGTTCAAGTCTCATCCCAGGACCTGATGGCTATTGAAGGCATGTTCATGATGTAGCCAAAGAGGTTGATTATCAGCCTGTGAATCCCTCCAACATGCCTATGGTGGCATCCCTCAAGCTATAGGGAAGAATTCTCCCCCCCATCAGGGGGAAGTGCAGGAGTGGGGGCGCACTGCCATTTTACGTGGGCGGGCCAACTAAGGCCCGCCCATTGTGACCTCCACCAGGAAGCACTCTGCACTCCCTGTGTGGGCGGGCGCGGGGGGGGGGGATTCCCTCAGCCAGGCTAAGTGCTCAGGGAGATCGGCACCAAATTCAAAAATGGTCAATGCATGAAATTAAAATTTCCCTGACATGTCCCCTCATGTGACACTGTCATATGAGTTGGGACATGTCCATCACTTTCATTCAAACTTTTATTAAATTTTTAAAAACCTACATGAAACCTCATCCCACCCGTGGATGAGGTTTCATGCTTTTTCTGAAGCCCGCCAGGGCTCCCGGCCTGCCCGCCAACCTTAAGGTTCGATGGGCAGCTCCATCAATTACCTAAATTGTTTTATTAATGCATCCCCGCCAACCTGAAAATGGAAATGAGGCAGGGTGATGTCAGGAGTTCTGCCCAATGTCACCCCGCATCATTTTACGCATCGGCGAGCGGGCCCCAACCCTCATTCACCGACCTCAATATCCTGGCCATAGTTTCAGACTAGTGATCAGTTCCAGAGAATATGGGTAACAGAAACGTGTATTGAGAATGTGCTTCATCTGCCTTGTGTCTCTAGGTGTGGGAAGCCTTTGAAGTCTAAACAATATAACTTTCATCAAAGGCCGATAAATGTTTGAGTATGGGAATAGTGCAGGAGGGTGGAGGTCAGCCATGATCTTGTTAAATAGTAGAATAGATTCAAAGGGCCAAATGGCCTATTCTCTTCTCTCACACTCATCCTCCTTCTGAACCCTGATACCCTTGCTGTCTAGCTGCTATTCATCCTACCAATGAACCCCTCGTTGCTCAATCTCATTCTCCCTTAGATGATAACCAGTGGTCCAGTTTCTCGTTATCCCTAAGTGAGAGCTGGCATGTGTTACTAAGCTAGAGGGTTCTCTGCAGTTAGCAACAACTGGGAGATCTGTGTCACATCTTGGAAAGTCCAGGACAATCTAGCTGGGTTGCTAACCCCCTAAAGCTGTACCTAAATTTGCAAACCTCAGTTACATTGTCTCCTAAAGGCATGACCAATGCAGATTAGAGAGGAAACAAATACCCTGCCTGTTCTACACTGAAACTTATCCTGACGCTGCAATCTGTCATTAACGTAAGGCAAGTCTTAATGTATGGGTGTTTCCTGTATGGGTGTCTACATGCTGGGGATTTATGTGGGGAGTTCAGTTGTAGAGGTCAGTGAACATTCACAAAATGTGCACGAGGATTTCCTCAGAGTCTCTCCTGCTACACCACTGCCATGTTTCCAGAAACACTGCTGAAACCCCCCCTCCATCTCCCTATGTCCAGTGGTACAATTTTTCAGGGGATGCTAATTCAGAGAGACCTGGGAGTTTATATACGTAAATCTTTGAAAGTGGCTGGTCAAGATGAAAAGCTTACTTAAAAAAAGGACTTTGTTAGTAGTGTATTATTATCTTATATATTTTATTATATAGTAAAGTGGCCTTTTTTAATAGATTTTAAAGGAAGGGAGTTATACTAAACATTAATAAATCACTGATTATGCTGGAGGAATTGTGTCTAATTCTGGGCTACAATGAAACAGCAAACCAAAATTAAATTTTCAAAATCTGCTTGCATGGAAGCACTTTAGGATGGATGTGAAGGCCTTGGGAACAGTGTGGAGGAGATGTGTTAGAATGATACAGGGATGGGGATTTCAGTTAATGTGGAGAGACTGGAGAAGCTGGGATTGCTCTCCTTAGAACAGAGAAGGTTAAGGGGAAATTTAATTGAGGTATTTAAAAATATAGAGAATTTTGATAGATAGGGAGAAACTGTTTCCAATGCCAGTGGTTACCAGATTTTAGGGAATTGGAAAAAATCCAGGTGCACATTAAGAGAATTGTTTTACACAGCAGGTTGTTGCAATCTGGAATTCACTTCCTGAAAGGGCAGTAGAAGCAGATTCAACAGTAACATTCAAAAAAGAATTGGGTAAATACTTGAAAAGGAGATTTTGTTTGCAGGGCTGTGGGGAATAAATAGGTGATGGGGACCAATTAGGTAGCTTTTTAAAAGAGCCATCACAGACATGGTGAGCAGAATGGCCTCCTTCTGTGCTGTTCATTCTCTGAGTCTAAGTTACGATGACAGTGTGGCAGCAGCTCTAAGGAAAGACAATTATCTAAGGAAAGACAGTTGGGGGATTGTGTGGGGGCAGGCACAGAACTGATCGGCGCCCCCGATCGGGTCCGTGCCGCCATTTTACATGGGTGGGCCAATTAAGGCCCGCCCAGTGTGATGTGTACCTGGAAGTGCTGAGCGCTCCCTGTGCGGGCAGAGGGGTGGGGTTCCCTGAGTCGGGAGTGTGCTCTTTTGCGCGCATCTCCCTCAGGCAGATAAGTTTTAAGTTTTAAAAATGTTAATAAAGAAAAAAAATTTAAGACATGTCCCCTCATCATGTCAATGAACTTCAATGAACAAATTTATTTAATTTAGAAGCCCTTCATCAAACCTCATCTCACCCTGGATGAGGTTCCATGAAAAATGCGAAGGTCACCTGGGCTCTTCGCCTGCCCACCAACCTTAAGGTTGGACAGGCAGCTTTCTCAATAACCTTAATTAGTTAATTAATGGCCTTAACAGGCCTTTGACAGTTCAGCAGATGCGCAGCTGAGTCGGCTGCACGCCCGCCAAACTAAAAATCTAAATAACGCGAGTCAGTGAGCAGGCCCTTCCCTTGCTCACTGAGCCGAAAATTCTCCCCCAAGAGTATTCCAGGCTAATGATCTCTTCCTTAGTTGATAAAACAGCGTTATTACAGCCCAGTGTGGGATTCTTACCAGTGCTCTTAAAAACAGTTGGACAAAATGTTCCCACAATAAAGTGCAGTTAGTTTGTTGTCTTTGTGAATCTAGATATAAGGTTTACTGGCAAAGTAGCCATCTGATGCAGTTTAGTCATGGTAGTCTCTTTCCAGCTCCCTGGATGCTCTTATTTGAGAAAAATAACACCACTGTTAGATCTTTACAAAGACTCAGAATCTGAGTCAGAATTTGGGAGTTTTTGGATACTTCGGCAACAGAAATCTGTCCCCAGATTATAATTAGAACCTGTTATCACTAAAGTTAAAATCCCTTCCACACCCTCTGCATTCATTAAACTGGCCAACTTTGTGTAAAAAAAAATTAGACAGCTGAAACACAGCCAAAAGGAAACAAGCTGTCAAATCTTTCTTGTTCATATGAATTACAGGAATTTGATGAGGAATTCTAAGGTGACCACCTTCCATATGGAGATGTTGATAAAAAGTAACATTCCCTCTTGATAAACTCAATGAGGCATTGGTGGAATACACGATCCACTCTTATCCCTAAGGGCAAGAATTCTACTTGTCTAATTAAATATCAGTCAACAGAAGATGTGAGAGATAGAATAAAAATAAAAGGAAGGATTTGTACAAATATAAAGAATAGTGAAGCTACTATGCACTGGGAGAGATATAAAGAAAAGCAAGGGGACAAAAAAGAGAAAATAAAAGGTGAAAAATGGAAATATGAAAAAAGACTTGCAAAGGACATCAGTTTGCATTTATATAGATTCATGGATTTATGAAAGGAAAATCATGTTTGACAAACCTACTGGAATTTTTTGAGGATGTAACTAACAGAATAGATAAGGGAGAACCTGTGAATTTGGTGTATTTGGAATTTCAGAAAGCTTTTGATAAAGTCCCACATAAAAGGAGAGTATGTAAGCATATGGGATTGGTGTTAATATATTAGCATGGATTGAGAATTGGTTAGCAGACAGGAAACAGTGAGTAGGAATAAATGGGTCTTTTTTGGAGTGACAGGCGGTGACTAGTGGGGTACTGCAGGGATCAGTACTTGGGTTCCAGGTATTCACAATATATATGAATGATTTGGATGAGGGAACCAAATTAAATATATCCAATTTTGCTGACGACACGAAACTTGGTGGGAAAGTGAGCGATGAGGAGGATGTTAAGAGGCTTCAAGGTGATTGAGAGAGGTTGAGTGAATGGGCAAATACATGGCAGATGCAGTATGACATGGATAAGTGTGAAGTTATCCACTTTGGTAGGAAAAATGGAATGGGCAGAGGATTATTTAAATGGTGACCTGAGTGTCCTTATACACCAATCACTGAAGGTAAGCATGCAGGTGCAGCAAGCAGTTAAGAAGGCAATTGGTTTGTTGGCCTTCATTGCAAGAGGACTTGAGAACAGGAGCAAGGATGTCTTACTGCAGCTGTACAGGGCCTTGGTGAGACCACACCTGGTGCATTGCATGCAGTTTTGCTTTCCTTACCTAAGAAAGGATAAACTTGCCATAGAGGAAATGCAGCAAACGTTCACCAGACTGATTCCTGGGATGGCAGGATTGTTGAATGAGGAGAGTTTGGGCTGACTAGGCCTGTATTCATTAGAGTTTAGAAGAATGAGAGGATATCTCATTGAAACATATAAAATTCTGACAGGGATGGACAGACTGGATGCAGGGGTGATATTTCCTCTGACTGAGGGGTCTAGAACAAGAGGTCACAGTCTCAGGATACAGGGTAGAACATTTAGGACTAAGATGAGGAGAAACCTCTTCACTCAGAGTGTGGTGAACCTGTGGAATTCTCTACCTCGGAAGGCTGTGGAGGCCAAGTCACTGAATATATTTAAGAAGGAAATGGATAGATTTCTGGACTCTAAATGCATCAAGGGGTATGGGGAGAGCGCAGGAGTATGACATTAGGTAGAGGATCGGTCATAATGATATTAAATGGTGGAGCAGGCTTGAAGGGCAGAATGAGTTACTCTGCTCCTATTTTCTATGTTTCTATGGCTACTTTATGCCACCAAAACTCCCCAAAGTGCTATTCAGTAGCATCGTCAAATAAAATTTGACACTGAGCCAAGTAAAATGATAGAGAGGCAGGTGGCCAAAAGATTGGTCAAAGAAGTAGACTTTAAAACATGACTTAAAGAAGGGGAGACATAGAAACGCAGAAAGGTTTGGGGAGGGAATTCAGGAGCTTAAGCAGCTGAAGACATTGCCGCCAATGGTGGAGTCAGGTGACCCTCAGCCAGCCATGTTTTCTAGCCTTTTGTGTCTAGTTTTAAAAGTATTAAAGTATTGACACCCCAAAAGGCTATAGGTGGAGGCTCAATCAAAGCTTTCAAGGTTAAGATCAATAGATTTTTATTTTCTAAGAGTATTAAGAAATATGAAACAAGGGCAGATGAATAGATTTCAGATTTTGACAGCCAAGATCTACTTCTTTTATTCACCCAGAACCAGTGCCTATAGCTCTTCCCTAATTGCCCTTGAGAAGGTGATCCGCTACATGTGATGCAGGTGCTGCTGGGAAAAGAGGTTCAGGATTTTGACCCAGCGACAGTGAAGGAACAGTGATATATTTTCAAGTCAGGATGGTATGTGGCTTGGAGGGGAACTTCCACGTGTGGTGTTCCAATCTATCTGCTGCCCTTGTCCTTCCAGGTGGTAGAAGTTGTAGGTTTGGAAGGTGCTGTTGAAGGAGCCTTGGTGAGATGCTGCAGTGCATCTTGTCGATGGTACACACTGCTGCTACTGTGCATTGGTGTTGGAGGGAGGGAATGTTTGTGGATGTGGTGCCAATCAAGCAGCTGCTGTGTCCTGGATGGTGTCATGCTTCTTGAGTGCTGTGGGAGTTGCACTCATCCAGGCAAGTGGGGAGTGTTCCATCAAAATCCTGACTTGTGCCTGGTAGATGGTGGACAGGCTTTGGGGAGTCAGGAGGCGAGTTACTTGCCACAGGATTCCCAGCCTCTGACCTGCTCTTGTAGCCACAGTATTTATATGGTTGGTCCAGTTCAATTTCTGATCAATGGTAACCTCCAGGATGTTAATAGTAACCCCCGGAATGTTAATAGTGAGGGATTCAGTGATGATAATGCCATTGATTCTCTCTTGTTGGAGATGGTCATTGCCTGGTACATGTGTTGCACGAATGTTATTCGTCACTTATTAGCCCAAGCCCAGATGTTGTTCCCATCTTGGTACATATGGGCACGGACTGCTTCAGCATCTGAGGAATCATGAATAATGCTGAACATTGTGCAATCACCAAAAAACATCCTCATTTCTGACCTTATGATGGAAGAAAGGTCACTGATAAAGCAGCTGAAGATGGTTGGGCTGAGAACACTACCCTGAGGAACTCCTGCAGTGATGTCCTGGAGCTGAGATGATTGACCTCCAACAACCACAACCATCTTACTTTGTGCTAGGAATGTCTCCAGCCAGTGGAGAGTTCTCCCCCGATTCCCATTTACTCAAGTTTTGCTAGGGCTCCTTGATGCCACACTCGGTCAAAATCTGCCTTGATGTCAAGGGCAGTCACTCTCACCTCACCTCGGGAGTTCAGCTCTTTGTTTGGACAAGTAATGAGGTCAGGAGCTGAGTAGCCCTGGCGGGACCCCAACAGACCCCATGGGGAGCAGGTTATTTGCGAGTAGGTGTTGTTTGGTAATACTGTCAATGACACCTTCTATTACTTTGCTGATGATTAAGTGAAAACTGATGGGATGGTAATTGGCCAGATTGAATGACAAAACAGGCTTAAGTTGCTAATTGGACTCCACCTGTTCCGATGTTCCCATGACATAAGAATACTGCACTGGTAAAAGCATGTCCACTAAGTACAAGCAGGCTGCAGCTGTCTGCCAGCATCTGAAACACAGAATCACAGAATGGTTACAACAAGGAAGTAGACCATTCAGCCCTCCAAAGGAACAGTTCACCTCGTGCCATTCCCCTGCCTTCTCCCCCTAAGTCTTGAATGCTTTGCTTGACCCTGCCTCCACCACACTCTCAGACAGTGCGTTCCAGATCCTAACCACTCGATTAACCCTGCCTCCACCACACTCTCAGACAGTGCATTCCGGATCCTAACCACTTGATTGACCCCGTCTCCACCAAATTCTGAGGCAGTGCATTCCAGATCCTAACTACTCAATTGACCCTGTCTCCACCACACTCTCAGGCAGTGCATTCCAGATCCTAACCACACTCTGCGTGAAAAAGATTTCCCTGATGTCATCGTTGCTTCTTTGGCAAATATTTTAATTTTGTACCCTCTGGTTCTTAATCATTTCCACCAATGGGAACAGTTTCTCCCTAACTACTCTGTTCAGGCCCCTCATGATTTGGAATACCTCTATCAAATCACCATTCGACCTCATCTTTTCCATGGAAAACAGTCCCAGCTTCTCCACTCTATCTACATAACTGAAGTTCCTCATCCCTGAAAGCCTTTGCATGAATCTTTTCTGCATTCTCTCTGATTCCTTCACATCCTTCCAAAAGTGCAACACCCAGAACTTGCACTATTCTCCAGTTTAGGCCAAATTTTGTATAAGTTTAACATCACTTCCTTCCTTGTGTACTCTTGTACACTTTGTTCATGCATTCTGAAGAAACTGATCTTCTGTTTGCTAACTTTGTGTGGGGATGTGTTCTCTTGCAAGCTGCACTTCTTTGCTACTCCACTCAGTAAGCCAGTCCTCTATGCCACTCGCGTCCCGACTCCAGCCCTCTCTGCAACTCCTGTCACTGTTCCAGCCCTCTTTGCTCCAGCCTTCTCTGCTCCAGCCCTCTCTGCCACTCCTGTCCCTGCTCCAGCCTCTCTGCTCCAGCCCTCTCTGCCACTCCCGTCTCTGCTCTAGCCCTCTCTGCCACTCCCATAGATGCTCCAGCCTCTGCTCCAGGCCTCTCTGTTCCAGCACTCTCTGCTCCAGCCCTCTCTGCTACTCCCGTCCCTGCTCCAGCCCTCTCTGCCCCAGCCCTCTTGCCACTCCCGTCCCTGCCCCAGCCCTCTCTGCTCCAGCCCTCTCTGTTCCAGCCCACTCTGCTCCAGCCGACTCTGCTCCAGCCGACTCTGCTCCAGCCGACTCTGCTCCAGCCCTCTCTGCCACTCCCATCTCTGCTCCAGCCGACTCTGCTCCAGCCGACTCTGCTCCAGCCGACTCTGCTCCAGCCGACTCTGCTCCAGCCGACTCTGCCCCAGCCCTCTCTGCCCCAGCCTTCTCTGCCCCAGCCCTCTCTGCCCCAGCCCTCTCTGCCACTCCTGTCCCTGCCCCAGACCTCTGCCACTCCCGTCCCTGCCCCAGCCCTCTCAACCATTCCCGTTCCTGCCCCAGCCCTCTCTGCCACTCCCTTTCAGCTCCAGCCCTCTCTGCCACTCCCATACCAGTCCAGCCCTCTTTACTCCTCAGCCCTCTCTGCCACTCCCGTCCCTGCTCCAGCCCTCTTTGCTCCAGCCCTCTTTCCTGTGCAGCTTGAGGCCTGTCACCACAGGGCTGCAGATGCTGCTGTTCATCATCTTACTCCTCATCTGAGGCCCAAATGCAAGGGACTCCAGACCTCATGAAATCTCTTGACATCAGGTTAAACATGAGCAAGGAAACGTCCTGCTGATTACCATGTACTGCTCTCCCTCTGCTGATGAATCAGCACTCGCTCATGTTAAACACTACTTGGAGGAAGCACTGAGGGTGACAAGGGTGCAGAATGTACTCTGGGTGGGGGACTTCAATGTCCATTGCCAAGTGTGACTCAGTAGCACACTACTGACTGAGCTGGCTGAGTCCTAAAGGACATAGCTGCTAGACTGAGTCTGTGGCAGGTGGTGAGGGAACCAACAAGAGGGAAGAACATACTTGATCTCACCCTCACCAACCTGCTTGCCACAGATGCATCTGTCCATGATCGTATTGGTAGGAGTGATTACCGCACAGTCGTTGTGGAGACGAAGTCCTGCCTTCACATTGAGGATACCCTCAATTGTGTTGTGTGGCACTACCACTATGCTAATGGGATAGATTTCAACCAGACCAAGCAACTCAAGACTGGGCATCCATGAGGTACTATGGGCTATCAGCAGCAGCAGGATCATACTCGAACACAATCTGTAACCTCATGGCCCAGCATATCCCCCACTCTACCATTACAATCAAGTCTGGGGATCAACCCTGGTTTAGTGAGGTGTGCAGGAGGGCAATCCAGGAGCAGCACAAGGCATACCTAAAAATGAGGTGTCAAAACAGGACTACTTGCGTGCCAAACAGCATAAGCAGCAAGAGCTAAGCAATCCCACAACCAAGGGTCAGATCTAAGCTCTGCATTCCTGCCACATCCAGTTGTGAATAGTGGTGGACAGTTAAGCAACTCATTGGAGGATGAGACTCCACATATATCCATGTATATCACATATATATCCACATCATCCTCAATGACAGAGGAGCCCAGCACATCAGTGCAAAAGATAAGGCTGAAGCATTTGCAACAACCATCTTCAGCCAGAAATGCCAAGTGGATGATCCATCTCAGCCTCCTCCAGAGGTTCCCAGCATCATAGATGCAAGTCTTCAGCCAATTTGATTCACTCCACGTGATATCATGAAACGGCTGAAGGCACTGGATACTGTGGGCCCTGACAATATTCCAGCAATTGTACTAAAGACTTGTTCTTCAAAAATTGCCACACCCCTAACCAAGCTGTTCCAGTACAGCTACGACACTGGCATCCACCCAGCTATGTGGAAAATTTCCCAGGTATGTCCTGTACACAAGAAGCAGGACAAATCCAACCCGGCCAATTACCGCCTTATCAGTCTATTCTCGATCATCAGTAAAGTAATGGAAAGGATCATCAACAATGCTATCAAGTGACACTTGCTTAGTAATAACCTGCTCATTGATGCTCTGTTTGGGTTCTGCCAAGGCCACTCAGCCCCTGACCTCATTATAGCCTTGGTTCAAACATGGACAAAAGAGATAAACTCCCAAGGTAAGGAGAAAGTGACTGCCCTTGATATCAAGGCCGCATTTGACCAAGTGTGGCATCAAGGAACACTAGCAAAACTGGAGTCAATGGGAATCAGGGGAAAAATTCTCAGCTGGAGTCAATCTAGCAGAAATGAAGATGGTTGTGGTTGTTGGAGGTCAATCATTTCAGCTCCAGAACATCCCTACAGGAGTTCCTCAGGTTAGTGTCCTCAGCCCAACCATCTTCAGCTGCTTCATCAATGACCTTCCTTCCCTCATAAGGTCAAAAATAGGGATTTTCGCTGATGATTGCACAATGTGCACAATGACAGCACCATTCACGACTCCTCAGGTACTGAAGCAGCCCAAATGCAGCAAAACCTGGACAATATCCAGGCTTGGGCTGACAGGTGGCAAATAACATTCATGCCCCACAAGTGTCAGGCAATGACCATCTCCAACAAGAGAGAATCCAACCATCACCCCTTGATGTTCAATGGCATTACCATCACTGAATCCCCTACTATCAACATCCTGGGGGGTTCCATTGACTAGAAGCTGAACTGGACTAGCCATACAAATGCTATGGCTACAAGAGCAGGTCAGAGGCCAGGAATCCTGCAACGAGTAACTCACCTCCTGACTCCCCAAAGTCTGTCCACCATCTACAAGGCACAAGTCAGGAATGTGATGGAATACTCCCCACTTGCCTGGATGAGTGCAGCTGCCTCAACACTCAAGAAACTTGACACCATCCAGGACAAAGCAGCCCACTTGATTGGCACCCCATCTACAAACATTCACTCCCTTCACCATCAATGCACAGCAGCAGCAGTGTGTACCATCTACAAGATGCACTGCAGAAATTCAGCAAGGCTCCTTAGACAGCACCTTCCAAACACGACCATTACCATCCAGAAGGACAAGAGCAGCAGATAGGTGGGAACACCATCACCTGGAAGCCACTCCAAGCTACTCACCATCTTGACTTGGAAATATATTGCCGTTCCTTCACTGTCACTGGGCCAAAATCTTGGAACTCCCTCTCTAACAGCACTGTGGATGTACCTACACCACATGGATTGCAGCAGTTCAAGAAGGCAGCTCAGCATCACCTTCTCAAGGGCAACTAGGGATGGGCAATAAATGATGGCCCAGCCAGTGAAGCCCACATCCCCGTGAATGAATAAAAAAAGCAAAAACATTGGTCAAACTTCCAAAATGTGGAAAGTCAACTGTCAGCAAATGTACTGTGAATTCTATCAGGTAAGAGAGCAGCTGTGATGCTATATTTCCCTGAGATCCCTCTCAGTTGTCTTTGTATTCTCACTTTGTTTTCATGGGCGAAAATCAGGAAGACTGTCACACCCAAGGAATAACGGAAAACTCAAAATAAAAAAAACCCCTCAAATATTGTGCTAATTAAGTGATTAGCAGATATGAATTGTCTTTCCTATGCATTGCATATTTCATTGGCTTTAACCCCATCTACCCACCCACACACTTATGCTTGTGTAACTGGGCAGTCAAGCCTTCAATTCCAATGGTATGACTAAATTCTCTAAACAGTGCAACATTTCACACTCAATAAAGAAAATCTGTTGGCTGCTTATTCTTCGATCAAATAAAAAGTCATAGAATAATAAGCCCTTCATGAAGTACTTTAGGATTCAGGGTGAAAGCTGTATCTTCAAAGTAAATGGGATTTAAAATATCTCTGACCTTGGTCACAGTTCATCCTCCTCCTGAAGGCATGAACTTATACAGTTCCACAGACACTAGCTGACAATCAAGATGTGAATCCAAACAGTAAGTGTTGGGAGGCTGGCCGCTGGTTAACACTGGAATTCAGTCCTCTCCTCACTTGATATACAGACATTCGCAGTTTCCAACAAGATAACAATCAGGAGTGCAAGTCATGCTTATCTTATTTCTTCCCTGTGTCTGTGTTACTGAGACAGATTATAATGTTCCCACTGTCAACTGTAATTAGTGCATACAAATTTGGGGAATTATCCCAGGATCCTCCTGGTTAGTTTGGCTTTATAATGTAGAGTGGTACCGACTGGGGTGGGGTAAGTAAACTGGATGACTGGGTCCATTCCTCTCTCAAATTGTCATTATAAAAATCAAAACTTAAGACATAATTTAATTTTTGCCAAAGTTCATTGCTGTGCTGGGAAACTTCAATGGATTACTTCCATTGCACCTGTTAGACCTATTGGGGAAGCCAGACTAGAAATACAGTCACAAAGGATAGAGAGATGGTGTAGACAGGAGGCAGATCCTCAGGATGTTGGGACAAGAGGAAGCAGTTCAAATGAGATAGTCTTCACCTCATCCAGACTAATTCCATTGTATGAAGACATTACAGGCTGGGGACATAACTCATAAAGTGACGAAAGGATGAATAAAACTGACCACAAAGTCCTGACCACAATACCAAAAAGATCAAGTCAAGAATAAGGGCTTAGCTGGTTCTTTTATATAAAAACATATGAAAGATCAGGAATAAATTAATATGATTAAGGAAGATGTTAATAGGATTAAGGAACATTATTGTTGGTATCTCAGAAATAAGGCTAGTGATAGAGGACGATCATGAGCTAGGGTTTAGAGGATCAGAAATGTTTCACGACATGACCTCTCAATAGGTAGCGGAATGTTGCTTTATTTATAAGGACTGAAATTGCACTAATAGAAATGGAGGGGATAGCAGCACATGAAAGAATTTACATTTTGATAGCATCTTGCACAACTGCATATTCCGGGGGGAGGGGGGGATGCGAAGTATGGATGGCTTTCCAATCCCACCTGCCGGGAGCAAAGTCTGGAAGCCAACTCACTCCGTGCTAGCCCACCCCATAGTCATAATGTGCTGTGGGCAGGCAAAATAGGCTGACAGTGTGACCTCCGCCCCTCTCTAGGCAGGAAGCCCCACCTTTAGGAACTATTGGCCAATCGGATTGGCCAGCAACTCCTGCAGTCCTGGCAGTGCCAAGATCCCATCAGCCTCAAGAAGGCCCATGGATCCTAGAGTGAGCTAATTCCAGGGTGTTGGGTGGGAAGGGTTTGGGCAGGCTAGGGAGGGGGGCAGTGGGGTGGTGTGGTGGGTTTTAGAGAGCAGGTGAATAGGTAGAAAAGAGGGGGGTACTATCTTAGGGGGCTGTTTCCCCCACAGATTTACAAAGTCACCTCCTGAAGATAATACCCCCTTTCCTTCCTGGCCTTTTAAAAAGATTTGAACAGAAAGGGCCTGCCTACTCCCAATCGACTGCCCACGCCAATTGCATTATGGCATGGCCAGTGTATTATCAAGCTTGCTTACAAGCTCGATTGACCCTTGGTTATTTATTTAAATATTGTGGGCAGGCTGCCGGTTTTGGCACCCCCTGGTAATATGGAGGTGAGTTTGGGGATGGGCAGCAAGGTGCTTGGGTGGGATTCTGCCCTATTTTATGTGCCCCATCTCACCAATTTCCCTCCTCCCCCCACAACTGGAAACATGCCCGGGAAGGGGTTGGGGGGGGGGGTGGGTAGGGTGGTGGTGGTAGATGGGGGCGGGGAGGGGGGGGGGTGATGCGCACATGGCTCGTAAAATTGAGTCCATGGTAATGAATAAATCATGGGGCATTATATCATCCTTGATATGGAATTAACAGGTTTGGACAACTTAAAGGGAAGAGTCAAATCCAAACAAATGGATGCCTCCTCACACAGCTTGTGTTGCAGGGATCTTAAACTGAGGCTGAGGCTGGAATGTTCAGAGTCTTATTCCCGGCTGAAAGGATGGGTAGGATCTGTAGCGAGTTAGGAACCTGTTGACAATGCAGCAGTCTTTACTGAAGCTCTTGAATAGAGTCACAGTATTAGCATCCCACCTTCAGCTTCCCCAGCCAATCACAGTGGGTGGGTGGGATTTTGAGTTGAATCTGTCAAAGGAAGGGTTTCCAATTCAAGGGCCCCAGCAGAGATCGAATGACTGAACTGCAGTTGGATTACTGATGCTGCAGTGACCACTGGAATGAAGAGGACACATGGGAAGACCTTACCACCCCACCACCTCTCCTCTTGGTAAGAGTGAGACACCAGAAGGGGGTTAGGGGGTTCCCGAGCTCCAGCTGCAGGATCTAAGGGGCTACAGTGAAGTAAACTCTCCAAAGAAGGGGACAACCTCTGGCGTGAATGGAAGTGACCGAGGAGGTCAACAGCAGGAGCATGCACCCTCCAACCTGGGGACAGTGCATCAAGAGGATCCAGGAAGTCAGGAGGATGGCAAAGGTGACTAAACACTTTCAGGAACCAAGTTCCACACTCTGACTTCCCTAACATTCTCCTACATAGCACTCCTCAGGACAACACATCTCGCAGCTCCACTCATTCCTTTGTCTCCAGGCACATCCTCACATCCCCATCTGGACGGTCAAAACACTTACCTCATCCTATTGCCCTCTCACACTGGTACCTCACAGCAACCTTCCACGCAAACCATTACTAACAGCTTTAACTCTCTGCTTTCCTTGCAGGACAGGAGAACACAGAAGTCCAAGGAGATGCAGAAACCTGTATGGCAGTCAGAGTGTGTGGGGGAGAGGCAGGCTAGGGTCCTCCAGTGACAGACATTTTGACAACCACTGGCACTGTGAGCCCACCTGGTCTACTTGTTCCAGGAAACTGCAAGTGTCAGCAATGATCTGCTATGAGGGCCTGGGCCTCCTGCAGCACTGGTGCCCACATATGTTGAGATTTGCTGCACTGTCTGTAGACCCTGTGATGGAGGTCTTGCCTCTTTCCAGTTGGATCTTACTATCCATTCCCTTTGCCCTGTGCAACAGCATGTGACTGAGGGGAAGACAGCTGGAGCTCCTCCTGATGTTCCTGTTGCTGCTCCTCTTGTCCTCATCAGAGGTGTAAAGTAGAGCTGCATAAACTGCTCCCATGCCGCGGTGAAGACTGATAACAGGGAAGTGCAGCTAAAGGTGAGTAAAGTGATGAATTAAAGTTTTGATGAATTAACTTCCAAGAAGTTGGCAATCATTTGTCTAGCAGTAGTAATACACTTGGAGGAGAAATGCTGTGAGCAGCAACCTCTCACCTGATCATGGCTGGAGCTTTCAGTGAGTTCATTCACAGATCAAAGGCTTCCCAGCCTGTCAGTTTTATTGAAGAAGCTCTCCTTGCTCTGATCTCGGCTTGATGACCCTGGCAAGTTACTGACAGCTTGGAATCCCTCGCACTGCTGTCAAAACCAGCAATGCTGGGTTAAATCCTCAGCTAACTGGGAATTTAAATATTGAAATTAATTACCAGGCAGCCCCAAGGTGGTCCTCACTTGCTTGCAAAACCACCCAGGTGAAACTCGGATGGGCGTGGGATGGTGTCGGGATCCCAATCTGACACCACTTTTGGGAATTTTATCTCCCACACACTGCAGAAACCGCCTGGGAAAATTCTCCCATCAAAGCACCAGAGATGGCTAATTACCTTGAGCTGGTGGGGTCAGAGATTTTGCATTGTTACGTTTGGTATTGTTATAGTTAGCAATGTGGTGGTACATGTCTTTGAGAAAATATATTTTGGAACTAATGGAAAGTCACACTTAAAAATAGGACACAAGAAACTTGGATGTTATTTTAAGATACTTTTACACTACACTGAGCACAGACAGGTAGAAATGTGTTTACATTGTCTGGCTCCTGTCTGCCTTTCTCATTGTCCTGCTTAAAATGAATCTGTGCACTTGCACAGACACAGACAAGTGCAGGGCTTCCTTTGAAATGTAAATGTTTAGATAATGCAGAGAGATTTTAACGCACTAACTGCACTGCATTCTGCAAGCTGTAGGTCTGGATTTACATGACAGGTCAGTGTTGGTGAGGATTAGAAGCCTAGAAATTACTGTTGGTGATACCTGCAGACACATCTTTGCACATCTGGATGACATTTCTCTGTCTGTTATTTTACAAAGATATTAACTAATATGTTCATTAAAATAACATGCAGGGAAGTCTTGTGGTGCCGTGGGTAGTGTCCCTGCTACTGAGCTAGAAGGTTCAAGTCCCACATCACAACTTGATGACCAAGGAAGATGCATTCATATCATGTCCGAACAGGTTGATTATCAACTTGCAAATCCTTCTAATGTACACCAATGGCAGGTGGTAAGTGAGATTCCTGGTCAGCCATGTGACAACATGGGGGTTGCTGTTCTGGTGGATTTGGGACTTGCCTGTTTGCCCTTTTTGTGGTGGAGGTTGTGGCACTGTGGGTCTAGACCTGCCTTTGACTGGAGAGCTGAAGAATATGACAATGGCAAGCAGTAAGATCAGAAGAGTCACCTGGGCAGCCATGTTTGATGTGGGGTGAAATCCCTCAAACTATAGCCTCTGGCACAAGCTGGTGACATGTTCCAGGAGAAACTAGCCATGGAAACAGACATGAGTACATGCTTTGTCTGCCTCATGTGCCATTAGGCACGGGAGAGGAGGAGAGCTTTGATGAATCATTATTATGTCATTATCATTGCACCATGTGACTACCAGGATGTTAAAAAAAATATAGCAGCAGACAAACATGTTAAGTATTCTCCTGAGAATATTATAGCAGTCACTTTTAGGAAGAAATAAAATTCATACAAAAGCACAGAGGAAGCAAAATACAGAAAGACATCTGAGTGACTCAAAGAATATTTTACACATTGAAAGAATAAGTGAGTACATTAAAGGCTAAATTGGTCAAGTTATTACGGATGACCACAATCCTGCAGATATATCAAATGGATTCTGTTGTAGGGTGTTTGTTACAGTTCAGTAGATCTGAAGAAGTCTTCGTGGTCATACTTAGATGAACTGTTAGTCTCTGTTGACTCTCAGAACTATTTACAAATATACAGTAAAGGGCACAAGCTAGGAGAAGTCTCCATGCTTGCTGGTACACAAGACTTTGTCCAACACTCAGCTGACCCTGGGTCGGGTCATGTGCTCTGTTTCATCACTGTGTGGGCAGTACTGTACTCGGTACTGAGTTCAGAGCTCTGAAGAAGAGTCATACGGACTTGAAACATTAACTCTGTCTTTCTCTCCACAGATGTTGTTAGACCTGCTGAGTTTTTCTAGCATTTTCTGTTTTTGTTTCAGATTTCTAACATCTGCAGTATTTTGCTTTTAAGTTTTGATAGCATGTCTTATTTTTCAGCAATGCTTTAGTTTATCATGCATTTTCAAAGGTATATACTCAGCTTGAATCTTGTGTTTCAAATCTTCTAGTTCAGCTTTGATACCAATATGTTCCAACCTTATTTTGTTTTCCTTTTGCAGCGTTTATTCACTTTGGATTTCATTCAGTCAGCTGCTGGCTCTGCATTGCCATCTGCTGTTGCGGTTCGGTAATGGCAATCGTGCTCAGCATGAAAAAACATTTTCATCAATTGCTACCTGAAATGGCTGCCTGCAGAGCTCTCTTGCTCAGCATTTAAGTCTAAAGTCACAAATTTGTTGAATTCTGGCATTTGCTTACCTTTAGCTGGGTTTAAAAGTTGCGATTCTCCCAGAATATTCAATTAATTATCTTTTTTTTTGAGCGATGTGTTAAGGCGCCGAATTGGCGATTGGGCCTTTAGCAAAGGTTTTTTTCAAACTACACTTCTGACTGAAATTTTTAAAGATTTGTCAGGAATTGCGGTAGCCTGGAATTTTGAAAGATTTAGCTCACCTTTGCTAGGTCTGGTGAATGTATGCTCTGGAATTTGAAACTGGGCTTCCAAAGGAGATGCAATGGAGTCTTCTGCTGTAGTAAGGGATTTTAAGTTTTTGCCTTCAGCTTCCAAGCCTTTCTTTGGAAATTTTTCTTGGCGATTTTTCCTTCGTCCTTCTGCTTCTGGAGCTTCTTTTTAGGTCAGAATGCTTTGCTGCAGTTTTTCTCAGTCTCCAGCATTTTAGTTTCTCTCTGCATTTTCTGCGAGGTCTTAGGTTTTTCCACAAGTTGCCACCAGGGTGTTGGGTACAGTTTGGTCGGTCTGAAGAAGTCTTCATAGTCATACATAGGTTAGCTATAAGTCTTTATTGACTCTTAGAACTATTTACAAATATACAGTAAAGAGTACAAAGCTCCTTACTTTCTGGTACACAATTCATACAAAAGCACAGAGGAAGCAAAATACTGAAAGAAATTTGAGAGACTCAGAATATTTTACACATTGAAGGAATTGGTGAGTGCATTAAAGGATAAATTGGTCAAATTATTACAGATGACCACAATCCTGTGGATACATTAAATTGATTTTGTTGTAGGGTTGATTACAGTTCGGTCGGTCTGAAGAAGTCTTCATAGTCATACTTAGGTTAACTGTTAGTCTTTGTTGATTCTTAGAACTATTTACAAATATACAGTAAAGGGCACAAGCTAGGAGCTGTCTCCATGCTTGCTGGTACACAAGGCTCTGTCCAACACTCAACTGACCCTGGGTGTGGCTCTTGAGCTCTGTTTCATCACTATGTGGGCAGTACTGTACTCAGTCCCACATTAACCCTCTATGTGCCAGACCCTTATATTCATTATATCAGTTTGCAAGAAAAGTAGGTAACTTCCAGACATAGTCAATGGAACCAAGTAACACATACAGCAATTTAGTAGTAATGCAGCAATTGGAAATACTGGGCATGAATTTCATCTAAGTGCTGCCTCCTAATGGTGCTACGTGTACCCTCTTTGGGGTTTTTGCTGGATTGTCACCTGCTTTTGGTGCTGCCACTGAGTCCTTGAGAAGAACACCCACATGGGCACCCACTGTGAAGCAAGGATTGCATTGCTATTCTGATGTTAGGCAGTCCTCCCGGCTGACGGCAGTCTTTCGAATTTGGATCGCACAGGTCAAGGCAACAAATTTATGCATCGTTTTATAAAAAGCAAGCAGTCAGCTGCTATATAGGCCCTGTATCAGTGCTATTTAAAGGACCAGGACCAGTCTCTGAATTTGCAATTACTCAACAATATTTTTGGAGGTGCTGTAACTGGCATTGGCAGTGGCTGTTGCAACATTCTCACAGTGTTTTAATCTAGAAAGTCAGTTGCCCACCAGCTTAATACAATTATACACAATTAATATACAATTAACACACAGAGAAAGCTGAGGATTTGGTGACCCAGCCACACAAAGGCTGCAACAGGTACGGAGGCAGCAGTAGCAGTGCATCTGGATGACAGAGATATAGGGTAGAGGCTGCAGAGGAGACAAGTTTAGTGCCATTCCCTCTGTCAATTTTGAGTAGAGTCTTCTATGTTCCTGGACATGCCAGCATCTCAGTGTACATACCCAGTGTTCTCCTATATACCATTGTATTGAGGTCTTTATCTGAGTTCCCTGCAGTAGAATGTGTCTATGAGCTTGTCCTCCAGGAAGTTGGCACACAAACCATCCCTCACCCAGGCCAGGCTGCAGCCCACTCATGTCTGGTGACTCACCCTGTACTGATCCTGACTCTATTTTAGTTACTAAGCTACATGCAGTGTCAGTATCTGAGCTGGAGGCTGCAAGTGTCAGACTCAGTGATTGGGCCTCATCATCAGTTTTTTTTCCTTTACTCTTTCATGGGAGTGGGCATTGGTGGCAAGGCCAGCATTTGTTTCTCATCGCTAACTGCACTTGAACTGAGTGGCTTGCTATGCCATTTCAGAAAGAAGTTAAGAGTCAACCACATTGCTGCGAGCCTGGAGTCACATATAGGCCAGACCAGGTAAGAACGACATGTTTCCTTCCCTAAAGGGGCATTAGTGAACCAGATGGGTTTTTACAACAACCAATGATAATTTTATGCTCACCAGGTTTATTAATTGAATTTAAATCCCACCAGCTGCGATGGTGGGATTTGAACCCATGTCTCCAGACCATTAGTCTGGGCCTCTGGATTACTAGTCCAGTGACAATACCACCATACCAATGTCTCCCCATTGTCTCTCAGTTACTTTTCTGTTACTCTCTGTCCTCCTCTTGGGGCTGAAATGACTGAGCAGCTGGCAGTTCTTGGGTGTCGGAAATTAGGAAATCAAAAGGGGGAGCTTGGAGCGAGGGATAGGATCTGGGGTGGGAAGCAAAAGGTCTATCATCAGTAACTTGTTCATCATGTTAGATAGGAGGACGAAGACGAAGGTGCATTATGAATTGAGAAAGGGCATAAGGCCAATTTCCTAGCCTCAGTAACATTGCATATCATGGGTACAGTTGTGACTAGTCCCATGATGCTGAGAGCCTCTGTGGGCCTCTGCAGATACAGGAATCCTTGTGTGCAATGGTCCTACACCATTTGTTGTCTATCCTTAATTGTCCTTGAGAAGGTGATGGTGATCCACCTTCTTGAAATGCTGCAATGCATGTAGTGTAGGTAGACCCAAAGTGCTCTGCTCCCTTCTGTTATGGGCCATGAGAAAGGGCAGAATGTCAGTGATGATATTGCACTAGGTTTGAGTGATGTGCCTTGCATATTTGAATGGCTGGAAGAATGTGGATGCAACAACAGATGGGGGTGAGGCTGGCAGCATTGGAATATGTATATCTAGGTGCTAGGTGTGAGTCCTGAGTGCCAGTGAGTGTTGATGGGTGAGTGAAAGGAGTGTGGTGCATTGAGAAGCATGAGAGGTTAATGGTGTTGGGGGTAAGAGATACCATGTGAAGATATGTTCACTGACCTTGACCACTCATGTGAGGTCATTGGACTTATTGCGGCATTTTTGCCAGGTCCGTAAGTTCAGAAGAATTGACTTTCCTGGCCACCAGCTCCCAATCCCTTCTGAGGGTGGCCCTTGAGGATCTCCTGGCTTCCTACAGAACCATTGTGTCTCTCCTCCTACCCAGCTCCACCACTAATGACTCCAGTGCTACATCTGTGACCCTGGAACCCTCTCTCTGCCCTGCTGTTCCATTGTTTGTATTTTAAATTGCAGCAATGTTATTCAGTGCACCTTGCCTTTTAAAGGGACAGACTGTCTTTAAGAGCAGAAGGCTGGCTGCACTATGTGCCATCAACACAATGTTACTCAGCCCCCTGCAGCACGAAGAGGCAACCAGCAGCACAGCAGATGTTAAGCTCTGTGCTGCAATCATGGGAACATGCTGCAAGTCTTAAATTTAACTGCTGCCCACTTGAAACAGAACCAGGATGGGCAGGATTCCATAAATACTGGATAAACACCCAAGACCTACATAATGAGAAATGGGGCTTCAATAGTCAACAGGGAATAAGGTATGACCCTGATAATTATAGGCTGGTTAGCTTATCAATGGTGTGATAAATACCTGGAGGCATTTTGCAGGATGCTTATAAACAAACTATGGTATGGAAGGGTCAGCACAGTTTTAGAAGCAATAGGTCACGCCTTGTAAACCTTCTGGAATTTTTCAACGGTTACTAAGCTGGTGGATGAAGTTAATCCAGTAGCTGCAGTTTACTTGAATTTACTAACAACATTCAGTAAAGTTCCTGAAGTGAGACAATTAGAGAATGCTATAGCTCACAGAATAGTTGCCAAAATGTCGAGGTGGATTGAGAGTTGGCTTAGCAACAGAAAACAGAGGGTGGTGATAAATAGAAAATGTTCTGCCTGGGAAAACAAATTGATCAGGATGGGTCTGAAGGGACCCTGCTGCTCACAAAATGGTAAATGATGTGGTCCATTGTACTTGGATTATTAAATCTGTTGAAAGCACAAAGCTATGTGGTAATGGTGATGAGGAGAAAGGAGAATTATTATCCTGATCTAAAACATTCCAAATTTCACAGGAATTTATCTGAGTGTGACAACAACGTACGTAAAGATGCAAACCCTGTATTCAATTTTCAATTTGAATTCTTTAGGGCTACAATTAGCTTGTAAGGAGTTAACAAACAACATGCACTTAAAGTATTTCTCAACAGAAAAGTCACACAAACTGGCTTAACATTATGTAGAAAATATATGTCTAAGGGGTTAACATTTTAACTGACCATAAGTCATTGTCTTTATTCACAAATAGCCTTACCTTTGTCAAAAGTCAGCCTTTTGTTGTTACTTTAATGTAAGTGTGACAAGTGCAGTTATCCATTTTTTGATATAAACTCTGTGGTGTTTGGATCATATTTCTGTCAGTAAGCATGTCCTCAATCATGGTGTTAAACTATGCTGCCATAAACCAATGTGTCAGACACAACCCGGAGTCATGGGTTAGATTGATAGCTGTTTTGAAGATCATTGAGAATTCTCTGATTAGACAGCTCCCTAGCGAGGTGCCTCTTGTTACAGGATTATATTGGACTTTGTGGTCCGAATTTTGTGGTTGTAATGACTGTGAAACTGTCAGAATTCACTGAGTCATTACTCCACTCAGACTGAAACTGCTGGATTGCTCATGGTCCTGTGTAAATTTATCCAATTTCCTTTTGAAATAATTAATGGTCACCATTTCCATCATCCTCATAGGCAGCAAGTTCCAGGTCATTGTCACACACTGAGTACAAAAGTTTATCCTCACACACCCCCATCGTACCCTCCCTCCATCCACCTCAACATCCTAACCAAAACTTTATAAAAGTTGAGCATGACTTCCCTGCTTTTGTACTCGATACCTCTATTTATGAAGCCCAAGATCCCATATGATTTGCTAACCACCACATCAATATATTCTGTCAACTTCAAAGATCAATGCACATGAATCCCAGGTCCCTCTGTTCCTGCATTCGCTCCTGAACTGTGCCATTAAGTATCACCTATCTGTATCCCTTCTGCCAAAAAGCATCATCTCATACTTCACTGCAATAAATTTCATCTGTCCCTTGTCTGCCTATCTCCTCATCTGTACATGTCCCATTGCAGTCGATTGGCATCATCCTCACTGTCTGCTAAATCTCCTAGTTTGCTATCATTGACAAATTTTGAAATTTTACTCTGTTTTCCAAAATCTAAGTCATTTATCAAAAAGTAGTGGTCCTAGCATTGACCTTTGGGGAAAACCACTGTCTACCAGCGTCCAGTCCAATAAATGACCATTTAAGATGATTCACCATTTTCTGCCATAAGCCAATTTTTTATCCAAGCTGACACTGACCTTCCTATTCCATGAGCCTGTTTTGTTAACCAGCCTTTTATGTGGTATTTTGTCAAAAGGTTTCTTAAAATCCATATAGACAGCATCCACTGCATCAACCTTCTCTATTACTTCATCAAAAAATTCAACTAGATTAGTCAAGCATGAACTGCTTTTACACAAATTCATCCTGGGTCTCCTTTTCCAAACACCTGTTGATTTTTCCTGATTATTGTTTCTAAATCCTTATCCATCACTGATGTTAAACTAACTGGCCTATACTTGCTAAGACTGTCCTTACATGCTTTCTTGAACAAGGGCATCACATTTTGCCACTCTTGAAATCTCCGGCACCTCCTCCATATCTATGAAAAATTGGAAGATTATGACAAGCCCTTCCGCTATCTCCATTCCCACTTGATTTAGCAACCTGGAATGCAAACCATCCAGACCAGATGACTGATTCACTTCAAGCATTGGGTCTGCCACAAACATTTTGTCCACTTGGCCTACCTCATTCTCCAGCACCAGATCCTAGCTGGACTGAAAACATACTGGTCAAGATCTTGACGGACCGCACCCCAACCAGCCTGTGCTTGCAAAACTCAAAAATGTCCAACATTAGATGTGATTCCGCGATTGAACAATATTTACTAAATAGTTCTCAGTATGCTAAGAATCACTGACAACCAATTTAAGATTGCCTGTCAGGCTCGCAGTGTGGCACATTTGCTTGTACTAGAAGCTACATATATTAATACACAGGGCCCTGTTCTTTGCAGGCAGAAATAACATGTACACATGTGTGCCAGTTACAGCTAAACAAAATATGTAACAGCCATTCACTGGTTCATTACCAAGGGCAGTGTCTTGACCAGAGTCAAGTGTCTGGTCTAAATTTTGAACAATGCTCAGCAGTTAACCGTCAGTCACCATCAACTGGTGCAATCTCCATGGAATACCTCGACCAGAGTCCACTTGCCAACCAATCAGCACTCTCTTCTCATACAGTATAAATATGTTGGTTCCCCTGACATTGGTATTTTCTTGCAAATTGTCCTGATGAGTGAAGGCAAAATGCTTTGACAAAAAAAGTCTCTGTTCAGCAATACTTATTCCTTTATGCACCTTATTCCTTTTTTTTTACTTCTGTATGCTGGTGCTCAACCCACCCCACTCCCCCTGCAAATTTCATTTAAACCCTCCACAACCACATAGTGAACCTCCCCACAAGGACTTTGGCCCCAGTCCTTCTGAATAAGTGCCTCCTGCCCCAGAGCTTCTCCAAATGTCCCAAGAATCTGAAGCCTCCCAGCTGCACCATGCGGCAAGTGAAATGTTATTTATTATTATACACTTGCCCTGAATGTTCACTCATCTCACACACTATCACACAAAGAATAGATACAAATTAAGTTACATCTGTAATTATAAAAACCGAATTTATAACTCAGTTTTTATATCAATGCAGACCTGATATCTTGGTTGAATTGATGCTTTAGTTGGAGTGAAGGTCTTTTAGAAACAAAGGGTTCTCTTGAAGCTGCAAGGCTCTTGTAGATGAACAGCCAGGTGATTGGTTCTCAGGTGGATTTGGAAACTGGCTGCTGTAGACTAGAAAAGCTATGATGGTTCAACTGTTTCAGATATTTCCTGTTGTTTTAGATGTTTCTCTCACGCACACATCTACTTTTCAGGGTGTATTATACTGCAGTCTGATCACTTCATGGTTAACATTTCTGGGGTCCAGGCCACCATGACAGTTGACAGTGATCATTCTCTCTTATCTCCGTCCCAGTTTGAGCTCAAATATTCTCCGTTGCTCAATATGGTAGTGAGACCAACTGTCTAGTGATCTCATATCCCTCAAACACTGGTTCATCTTTAAACAATGAGATATTTAAACTTCACAGGGGGCTGCCAAGTACCCTTATTCAGGTCCATATTTAACTAAATATTGACCACAGAATCAAATCTCTCCACAGCTTAAATGCCCATTGTCACACATTAATCTTACAGGTTTTGTGGTCACTTTCACAAAGTATGATCTTACAGTTGATAATATCCAATATCATCATGCTTGTACTGGTACAGCCAACTGAGCTCAGGGACCCACACCACAGGACTTCCAAAACTTAGTGATAAAGACAATCTGAAAGCCAACCTCAGCTTGCAAGCTGGATCCCAATAGAAAAAACAACCAATCATCGACCTGCTATTCTCTGACATCATTTCCTGCTTTTTTGGAAGTTACAATGGCACATCCCCAACTCAGATTTATCAGCCACCGCTGCTGCTGCCAGGTCTTGCTGTCTCCTGCTCCCTCACTCAGACCGTTCCTTGCTTTGTAAAAGATCTTTCCTCACTGTGTTGAATTACTTCGCTCACCAAATTCTCTGAGTACATTACTCTGTTAAAGTGGCACTCTGTCGAGCTGGACTCCATGCTACTAGCTGCCAGTCTCTTCTCATACACACTCATTAATTATTTTATTTCCCCTCTAGTCTTTCTTTTTCACATTGGTTTTCACTTGCATTGACATTTGTCACATGCACCATTTTTCTGCTTCATCTTACTCTTTATCTCTTTCATCATTCACAGAATTCTGGTTTTGTTTGTCCTACCTTTCCCCCCATGGGAGTACCTCAGCTGTACCTGAACCATCTCCTCCTTATAGGTAGCCCATTATTACATTACAGTTTTGCCAGCCAATCTTTGATTCAAAGTTATCTGAGCCAAATCTCCTCCCATCCCACTGAAATTGGCCCCCCCACAATTATTTTGACTCTAGATTGCTCCATGCTCTTTTCCACGGCAAATCTAAACTTTATGATACACAGGATCACTGTCACCTAAATGTTTCCCTACAAACACATTCACTTGTCCCACCTCCTAACTCTAACCCTGGCCCCACAGTCAGTAACAACAACATACCCCTCCATTCAGTACAGAAGTTTTGCTTTTTTGGGAGTATCCTACCCAATAACACTACGCTGGATGAGGAAATCAACTATCGCCTGGCAGAAGCAAGCTCTGCATTTGGCAGACTCATTCATAGACTTTGGAAAGAGCATAGAGTTTGTCTCAGAACAAAGAATAAAGTCTACCAAGCAGTGGTTCTTACATCACTTCTTTATGGGTGCGAGACATGGGCAACCTACTGACATCAAATGGAACTAGAAGCATTCCATCTTCACTGCCTCAGGTCTATTTGCAACATCAGGTGGCAGGACAAAATCCCCAAACCGAGGTTCTTGCAAAGTGCTGCATCCCCGGCATCAAGAGCGTGCTCAGCAGAGCACAGCTTCATGGGGCTGGTCACATGGAGGGTTCCCACATACCAAAGGCATTACTCTACAGCCAGTTGAGCATGAGAACCCACACCACAGGACATCCCAGACTTAGATATAAAGGCAACCTGAAAGCCAACCTCAAGCTGGATCACAATACATGAACAAAAACTTCCTGGGACAGACCCAAATGGAGAAGTCTCTGTCATCAAGCGATTTCAACATTTGAGGAGAACGGAGTCAAGTGTCTTCAGGACAAGCAAGCAAGACACAAAGTCAATGCCCCCATCCATCCCTCCGATACTGACTTCATATGCAGTGTCTGTAATGCGCTATGCAAACCGAGACTTGGTCGAGCATCACATGAACAATCAACCAAATTGTAAACCCCAGTCTTTTTTTGCTAGACATTCATCTGAAGTGGTGGGAGAATCTATCGACTTCATTGTACCAGAGCCAAATCCAGCAATGCCTCCTTCCATGTTGGACCAGAAACACAGATATAGACATTTTTCTGAACACGTTTCAGGATCTCTTCTGCCTCTCTGTCCTTTGCACAATAACTATCCCACTCTATATTAGGATAAAGTCCCTCATTATAAATATGCCTCTCAGTAATTTCCTGGAAAATGTGTTCCCCTACATCTTTCCCACTATTTGGTGACCTATAGAATATGCCCAGCAATGTAATGGTGTCTCAATTGTGTCTTAGCTCTAACCAAATAGTGTATTTGAGCCATTTAGGACATCTTCTCTCTTCAGCATGATGATATTTTCTTTAATCAACATTGCCAGCCCTCCTCCTTTCTTTCCTTCTCTATCTATCCTGAATATCTTATATTCAGGGCTATTCAGTACCCAGTCCTGCCTTTTATCAGCCAGGTCTCTGTTATTGCCATGACATCATATCGTGGCTATCTGCCTCTGCAGCAGATCAACCTATTTACCCTGCTCAGTGCATTCACATTCCTGCATTGAAAACCTATTTTAGACCTTATTACATTCCCTCTTACTCTGATGCCACCTCATGCGTTACTATTTTTTAGTCTTGTGCTATCTGTCTCTCCCAGTCCATTATGCTCACTGTTTTCCCTTTTGTTGGAGATGGTGATTACCTGATATTTGTGAGGCTGGAATGTTAGTTGCTATTTATCAGCACAAGCTTGAATGTTGTCCAGGCCTACTGGATGTGGGCACAGACTGCTCTAACAAGTGGCTTCTATAATGGGTGGGTACTCCACCTAGTTTTCACCACTCAAATGTGAGGAGTAAAACTACCGGCTTGATTTATTGAAAAGTAAACTGAGTGTATATTCTAAGAAAGGAGGTCCACATTGCAGCATATGTTACATTGCAGCTGCTGTACAGAGCTGGGATTCTGTTAGAATCCTTGGGTCTCAATAGCATTTAATTGGGCAGAAAATAACAGTGAGAGTCATAACAAGGTCCTTGGATTGGGGATAGCAGTGGCACTGAGCATAAGAACATATTTAGCATAGATACGTCAACAACGGTAGAGATATAAATGGATAAATTCAGAATAAATGTATTTCACAGTGAGCAAGTTCAAAATTCACAAAGCTGATGAAGGTGCTTTTTCCCCACCAGGATAGTTGCTGCAAGGAATGAACTCACAGAGAAAGACACTTCTTCTGGGTGAATTAACAAGTTGAAGAGGAATCTGGATCAACATCAAAGTCTATACCATATGCATTGTGGACAGAACTGACTTTCAAGCCAAATAGCCGCTTATTGTTCTGGATTCACCTTGGTTCACAACACAACAAAACATGTATTTCTATAGAGCCATGAGTGTAATAAACTGTCCCATTCCTGCACAGGAATGTTATAAAGCAAAAAATTGTCAGCAAGACACAAAAAGCAGATGTTAGGTTAGATGATCCAAAGCAAGGTCAGAGGGGTAAAGAGTGCTGTAGAGGAAAGGAAGAGAGACAGAGAGCTTAATAGATGGATGATGACAAAACTAATGTTTGAGCAATTAAAATAATGGATGCTCTTGAGGTTAAAGGATTAAAGTCATGAAAAAATTGAAAACTAGTCAATATGAGCTCCACATCACAAACAGTCCCAATCAGTGTGAGCTCCACATCACAAACAGTCCCAATCAGTGTGAGCTCCACATCACAAACAGTCCCAATCAGTGTGAGCTCCACATCACAAACAGTCCCAATCAGTGTGAGCTCCACATCACAAACAGTCCCAATCAGTGTGAGCTCCACATCACAAACAGTCCCAATCAGTGTGAGCTCCACATCACAAACAGTCCCTATCAGTGTGAACTCCACACCACAAACAGTCCCTATCAGTGTGAGTTCCACACCACAAACTGTCCAAAACTGCTGCCGGTCATTCCAGCCATTCAGTTGAGGATATCCAATATGAATTGGTACACAATGGAGATTCAGCCAGTCAGGGAAAATCAGGTACTCTCTGAAGTTAAATCCTATCTGTAAAATGATAGGTGTACTCTGCCCTTGTTTCTTGTCTTGCCTTTATTTCAATGTTACATCACAATATGCAGAATACAGTCAGTCCCAGGCATAAGCTCTTCAGTTACATAGCTTTAATAAAATCATTCCTTTTTAAACCTTTAAATCTACTGCTTATTTCCTGTAGCTCTGAATGATTATAAATTTGTGAATTACCTTATTTTGTGCATCACCCTTTATTCAGTTTGTGTGACGCTCAGCAATCTTAGCAGCTTCCAGTTTCAACTTGTGGTAAATGAGTTTTCAAGCTGCTAATTGAATCAATTACTTGGTCAGGGCCTCTATCTTCTGCTAATTTAATCAATTGTTAAGGTGATTACGGCCTTCTATTTTCTGGAATCAAAAATATGGAGATTAAACGAACAAGAGAAATTCTAACCAGCAGACCTGCACTGAGTGTCAGCCTGAATTTTTGTGCTCAATTCTCTGAAGTAGGACTTGAACCAACAACATTCTGACTCAGTGGCAAACGAATTGCCAACTGAGCCATGGCTCATACTAATCAAACAAAAAGCACTTGCACTGCAGTTATGAACTAAATTCACCAAATAAAGGTAACAATATTTCAAGTTTCTAGCCTTTTAATGGCATGTTATTTACTGCCAGTCAAACTCTCTAGCACTGAAAATTAACCATTAAAAGTGTGAAGTCTTATACCTTTAGGATATAATTGTCTTTGGGGATCTACGTTTTTTAAAAAACTTTTTCTTTGCTGCTTTTCTCTCTTTGAATACAATCTTTCATTCCCTATCTGTTTCTTTTTCTGCACTTGATTGGACATTGAATTCACTCACTCCAATTTATAATTCCTTTTCAGTTCCTGAATTGTTCAATTCCCAATATTTCAATTGGTTAAGGAGATACACAGTTGCTTGCCCTGTTTAAAGTTTAAAAAGCACCAGCAAGGGAAATTGATGGGGTTAAACTATTTATACTTCAATGCAAGGAGTATTACAAACAAGGTAGATAAGTTAAGGGCATAGGTAGACACATGGTAGCAGAATATCATTGCTATAACAGAAATCTGGCTAAAGGAAGGACAAAACTGGCAGCTTAATATGGAATTACCTGGAAAAACTCAGCAGGTCTGGCAGCATCGGCGGAGAAGAAAAGAGTTGACGTTTCGAGTCCTCATGACCCTTCTGTTCTGTCGAGAGAGTGCGGAGGAGGTTTACAAGAATGTTGCCGGGGTTAGAAAAGTGTAGCTAAGAGGTGAGATTGGATAGGTTGGGGTTATTTTCCTTAGAACAAAGAAGGCTGAGAGGTGACATGATTGTGGTGTACAAAATTATGAGGGGAATAGATAGAGTGGACAGGATAAAATTGTTTCCCTTGATGGAGAATTCTAGAACCAGGGGACATAGATTCAAGATCTTTTGAGCTTCGGGCGTGGATTGGCACGTGGGATTACGACATTATTGCTCTAAGTGAGACTTGGTTGCAAGAGGGGCAGGACTGGCAGCTCAATGTTCCAGGGTTCCGTTGTTTCAGACGTTATAGAGGGGGAGCGATGAAAGGGGGAGGAGTAGCATTACTAGTCAGGGAAAATATCACAGCTGGGCATAAGCAGGACAGCCCGGAGGGCTCGTCTACAGAGGCCATATGGGTGGAGATGAGGAATGGGAAAGGCGTGACCACACTAATAGGGTTGTATTATAGACTGCCCAATAGTCAGAGAGAATTGGAGGAGCAAATCTCAGAGAGATAGCAGACCAATGTAAGAAACAGAAAGTTGTGATAGTAGGCGATTTTAACTTTCCATATATTGACTGGGATTCCCATACTGTAAAAGGGCTGGATGGCTTGGAGTTTGTCAAATGTGTTCAGGAAAGTTTTCTAAATCAATATATAGAGGTACCAACAAGAGAGGAAGCAATACGTGATCTCCTATTAGGGAACCAGACAGGTCAGGTGACAGAAGTATGTGTAGGCGAACACTTTGGGTCCAGTGACCACAATGTCATTAGTTTTAAGCTAATTATGGATAAGGATAGGTCTGGTCCTCGAGTTGAGATTCTAAATTGGAGAAAGGCCAATTTTGTGGAAATGAGAAAGGATCTAGGAAGAGTGGATTGGCATAAGTTGTTTTCTGGCAAGGATATGTTCAGTAAGTGGAAGGCCTTCAAAGGCGAAATTTTGAGAGTGCAGAGTTTGCATGTTCCTGTCAGGATTAAAGGCAAAGTTAACAGGCATAGGGAACCTTGGTTTTCAAGGGATATTGGCGATCTGGTTAAGAAGAAGAGAGGTGTATAGCAGGTATAGGCAACAAGAAGCAAATGAGGTACTTGTAGAGTATAGAAAATGTAAGAAAATACTAAAAAAGGAAATCAGGAAGGCAAAAGAAGACATGAGGTTGCTTTAGCAGATAACGTGAAGGTAAACCCGAAGGGTTTCTACAAGTATATTAAGAGTAAAAGGATAGTAAGGGACACAATTGGTCCCCTTGAAGATCAGAGTGGTCGTCTATGTGTGGAACCTCACGAGATGGGGGAGATCTTAAACAGTTTTTTTGCATCAGTATTTACTCAGGAAACGGGCATTGTGCATAAGGAAGGAAGGGAAACAAGCAGTAGTTTCATGGAACATAAAGAGATTAAAGAGGAGGAGGTGCTTGCTGTCTTACAGCGAATAAAGGTAGATAAATCCCCCGGGCCTGACATGATATTCCCTCGGACCTTGAGGGAGACTAGTGTAGAAATTGCAGGGGCCCTGGCAGAAATATTTAAAATGTCCTGAGCCACGGGTGAGGTGCCGGAGGATTGGAGGGTAGCTCATGTTGTTCCGTTGTTTAAAAAAGGCTCCAAAAGTAAACCAGGTAATTACAGGCCAGTGAGCCTGATGTCAGTAGTAGGTAAATTATTGGAAGGTGTTCTGAGAGATCTGATATATAATTATTTGGACAGCCAAGGGCTGATTAAGGA
Organism: Carcharodon carcharias; assembly: GCF_017639515.1. NCBI lineage: Eukaryota > Metazoa > Chordata > Chondrichthyes > Lamniformes > Lamnidae > Carcharodon > Carcharodon carcharias. Next base: position 85,859,737 of record NC_054471.1, read on the forward strand.
TGGTCAGGATGGCTTTGTGCGTGGTAGGTCGTGTTTAACGAACCTTGTAGAGTTTTCGAGGTTACCAAGAAAGTAGATGAAAGAAAGGTTGTGGATGTTGTCTACATGGACTTTAGTAAGGCCTTTGACAAGGTCCCACTGGGAGGTTAGTTCAGAAGGTTCAGACACTTGGTATCCATGGAGAGGTTGTAAACTGGATTCAAAATTGGCTGTGTGGGAGAAGACAGAGAGTGGTAGTGGATAAAAACAAAAACAAAAAACTGCGGATGCTGGAAATTCAAAACAAAAACAGAATTACCTGGAAAAACTCAGCAGGTCTGGCAGCATCGGTGGAGAAGAAAAGCGTTGACGTTTCGAGTCCTCATTGCTTCTCAGACTGGAAGTCTGTGACTAGTGGTGTGCCTCAGGGATCTGTGCTGGGACCATTGTTGTTTGTTGTCTATATCAATGATTTGGATGATAATGTGGTGAATTGGATCAGCAAGTTTGCTGGCATTGTGGACAGCGAGGAAGGCTTTCAAAGCTTGCAGAGAGATCAGAACCAACTGGAAAAATGGGCCAGAAAATGGCAGATGGAATTTAATGCGGAAAAGTGTGAGGTGTTACATTTTGGAAGGTCAAACCAAGGTAGGACATACACAGTATATGGTAGGGCACTGAGGAGTGCGGAGGAACAAAGGGATCTGAGAGTTCAGATACATAGTTCCCTGAAAGTGGCGTCACAGGTAGACAAGATTGTAAAGAAAGCTTTTGGCATACTGGCCTTCATAAATCAAAGTATTGAGTATAGCAGTTGGGATGTTATGGTGAGGTTGTATAAGACATTGGTGAGGCCAACTTTGGAGTATTGTGTGCAGTTCTGGTCGCCTAACGACAGGAAGGATATCAGTAAGATTGAGAGAGTGCAGAGAAGATTTATTAGGATCTTGCCGGGTCTTAAGGAGTTGAGTTACACGGAAAGATTAAACAGGTTAGGACTTTATTCCTTGCAGCGTAGAAGAATGTGGGGAGATATGATAGAAGTTTACAAAATTATGAGGGGAATAGACAGAATAAATGCGAGTAGGCTCTTTCCACTTAGATTAGGAGAAATAAACACGAGAGGACATGGCTTTAGGGTGAAATGAGAAAGGTTTAGGGGGAACATTAAGGGGAACTTCTTCATTCAGAAAGTGGTGAGAGTGTGGAACGAGCTACCATCTGACGTGGTAAATGCGGGCTCACTCATAAGTTTTAAGAATAAGTTAGATAGATACATGGATGGGAAAGGTCTGGAGGGTTATGGACTAGGTGCAGGTCAATGGGACTAGCGGAATAATATTTCGGCACAGACTAGAAGGGCCAAATGGCCTGTTTTCTGTGCTGTAGTGTTCTATGGTTCTATGGTTCTAAGATAAATGGCAGAAGGTGTAGGGGGGACATGAGGAATAACTTTTTTTACGCAGAGGGTACTGGGTGTCTGGAATTCGCTGCCCAAGTTGGTGGTAGAGGCAGAAACTTTAAACTCTTTTAAAAAGTACTTGGATCTGCACCTTAAGTGCTGTAAGCTGCAGGGCTAGGGGTTGTGTGCAGGAAGGTAGGATTAGAAAGGCCCTCTGGGCGTCCTTGGGCTGGCTTGGACAAGATGGGCTGAATGGTCTCCTTCTGTGCTGTAACTTTTCTATGGTTCTATGGTTCACACGGTTCCCAGTTGTCTTGTAGAGGGTGCCACAGTGTTTCCATCTCCCAATACAGCAATTTTCAATGCAAAATGTCATGGAGATTAAATGGACAAGGGAAAGTACAACTAACATTGGGCACCATTAGTTGCGCTGCCACAGTTACTTATGGGACAATGTGTACTGTAACCAAAGAACAACTGGAATTACAACATGAATATTTGATCACTGTAATATCAAACATCTTCAATCCAATGTAATGTTCAATATTAATCCATGTGCATATCATCTGGTTTAGCAATTTAGCATCCCATTTAGCAGATGCACTTTTTAACAATTTTTTTGGTTTTTTTGTAACTTGCCGGTGTGCTGATCTAACCTGTCTTTAAAAACATAGAAAAGATGATCAAATGAGGGCACAACATGTGAGTTTTTTCAATACCTACATTGCTTTTAAGATAAACCATTCCAAATTTGCTGGGCACAACTTCTATTTCAACTGCATTGATTTGGTGCATCAACTTTAAACCTTCATTTGAGAAAGACAAATTCTAAAAAGCCAACCCTCGCATACCATTTACCTAAAATATGCGTCAACATCAGAGAAATCTACTGAAGGCCAACTCAGTACCTGTGGCATAATGTGCTAGTATCCAACCAGGAGTGTAACAGTGATAACATTGACTTGGGGAGTAAAAATACACTGGGGCACAGTAACCGAATAGTGTCGTGTGGCATCATATCACCATCTCAAGATATCCTTAAGTGTCTTTACAGCTAAGTAATTACTTTTGAAATGTAGTTACTGTTGTAATGTACGCAAAACATACCTATTATTTGCACACAGCAATATCCCACAACTGCAAGAAATAATCAGTTTTGCTGATCTTGATTAAAGGATGAATGCGGCCTTGTTCACTGAAAGAACTCCCTGCTCCTTTTCAATGAAAACATTGAAGTCTTAAGCTGGTAGTCAGGGCCTAAGTTGAATGCTTCATCTACAAGGTGGCACCTTTGATAATGTAATATTCCTTCATTACTGTAATGATGGAAGCCTTGGGAAATTTAATTACAGGAGTCTGACAGATTCTGTGAGGAATCACAGGCAACTTCTCTCCCATGCTTGCTGCTAATAAGCTCATTAGTGCAGCAAATAGGGGAGAGAAATAGTCAGTGATTGGAGGCAGTGGGAAGGTGAAGGGAGTAGGAGCTGCCTGGGGTGGTAGTGGGGAAGAAAAAGATGCTGGGGGGGTTGTGGGGGGCATTGTGTTGGGCGTGATGACATGGAGACAGGCTGCCAAGGCTGCGGGGTGGGGGGGTGGTGTTGGAGTACAGTTTTAAACCTGTCAACACTCAGACCACTGACAGCCAAGAAACGTTGAACTCACTGAGGTAATGAATTTCCTGTAAATGAATATGGAGTTTCTTGCTTCAGCAGGAGCTATTATATGGGGATAAACATAGTGGATGCTATTGTAATTAACACTTAATTGGAAAATTTAATACTGAATAGTTTTATTTCATAAGAATGATTTGCATTTATGTTATTATATCTCAAGGAATTTCAAATACCAAATTACCCGAGGTGCAGTGCCTGTGTTAGAGACAAACATGCAACCATTTTGCAAGTACCAAGATCCCAAACAGTAATGGACGGCTTCCATTTTTATAGTGCTTTCCTCAGGACATCCCAAAGTGCTTGAGGCCAATGAAATACTTTGGAAGTGTAGTCACTGTTGTGATGAAGGAAATGTAATGAGGTAAATGATCAATTCATTTAGGGGAGTCTCGGACTGGGGAGCATAATCTAAAAATTACAACCAGCTCTTTCAGGAGTGAAATTAGGAAATGCTTCTACACAGAATGGGTGGTAGAAGATTGGAACTCTTCAGCAGCAGCTGATGCTGGATCAATGTCAATGCTTAGGTCAGTTGTTAAATTAAACTCAAGATTGAGATCTCAGACACAATGAAAAGGGTAGTAACTGCCTGGTTAAAATCTTTCAGCTTCTTTTATAAGCAATGAAAACACATTAGCTGTGACCTCACCATGCTGCGGAAGGCATGTTTAGGGTCATGGCTTTTTGTGTAGAAATGGGTCAGTTATTTTGAAAAAAACATTTGTTGTAAACTCAGCAGATCTGACAGCATCTGTGGAGAGAAAGACAGAATTAACATTTCGAGTCCGTATGACTCATCTTCAAGAAGAGTCACATGGGCTCAAAATGTTAACTTTGCCTTTTTCCCACAGAAGCTGTCAGACCTGCTGAGTTTTTCCAGCACTTATTGTTTTTGTTTCAGATTTCCAGCATCCGCAGTATTTTGCCTTTATCTCTGTTGTAAACTTATGTCTGTTGTCTTGTGCCAATTTAAATACTGTGGTGTGTCTAGGAAATTAATGCTTTCCTTGAGTGTTGCATTGGTGATATTGATGAATTCTTCCGATTCTGCGTGAGAGTCCAAATACTGCATGGGTCAACACAAATACAGAAGGTAATGTTACTCCATGACTGCATCACCTAAAGGAGTTAATGAGAAGTGCATAGGGAGATAGTGGTGTAGTGGTTAATGTCACTGGACTAATAATCCAGAAGCCCAGACTCATGCTCTGGGAACATGGGTTCAAATCCCACCATGGCAGCTAGTGGAATTTAAGTTCTAGTAGACCTCTATGTCTCTTAAGTATTTGTGATGCCACGGCACACAAGGCTATGGGCCTAGTGCTGGAAAATGGGATTGGAATAGTTAAGTACTTGTTTGACAGGCGCAGACCTGAGGGGCCGAAAGGCCTTTTTCTGTGCTGTAGACCTCTATGACTCCGAGTCTCTGAAAACCAAGGAGTAGCCCTCGATAAAATCTCAAGAACAGTCCTTGGGGAAAAATAATATTTTGACACATGACCTTTCTATAGCAGCAAATGTTCCCACTGAGCATGGAGTTGAACTAGTGGTTTCCTTTTGTCTAGTATCTTACTTAGCACCTGAAGCTGCTGACTTGCTCCACGGACAACGGCTGCCTTCCAGTAACACTGTTCCTGTGTGATCCTAAGCAGTGCGTGGCACCAAGCTGTACAATTATGGAAGGACTGTCTTCACTGACATTCATACACAGCGAGGGGCATTGAGATCATCAGTGGATTGTGATCTGAAGAGGCAAGCCTGACTGATTTCCACTCGTCATTCATTCATGGTCATTGAAGCCAATTATGGTGTCCTTAGTAATCAGATTACTCAGCACAGATCAAGGATCAAGCCAGGGATCTTCCTGCTCTGCAAGACCAAAAGGGTTGACTATAAGGGAGCATATATTTCATGAATATGTCAGTGATATTTGGTAGATGAGGTTATTCATCAATGATCCAATACAAATAGGAGAAGACTAATCATGAATACCTGGGTGTCACTTCTTCCTTCTGGGAACTTCACTGGCAAATATCTTCAATGGCAGAAGTTCGGATCTCTCCCAAAGCAATGCCATAATACACCTTGCCACCCGTTACTGCAGCCCATGGCATATTTTCAGTGGTGAACTTGGCTGTCCACTCCCCAGCATTGTCAATGACTATTACTCCAGCATGACTCTGTAATCTGGTCCACAGACATTGAAGGCTTGTTTCAGCAGCCTCTGCTGGAGACATGCCTATTAAGTGGGAGGGTGGAGGGAGGGATTATAAAGATAAAATACACAATGGTTATATTTTGCCCAAACTTTCCTATATGTTTCCTTTTTTTCTATGGACAGGATATGAACGCTTTACTTAGGATTTTACATCATAGGCTACTAGACCCAACTACTCCACATTAGCGTTTATGCTCCATCCCCATCTAGCCCTTTCTTCCTCATGTACTGAGCTAGCATCTCTGTAAAGACATCTATGCTATTCATCTCAGCTACATCATGTAGTGAATTCCATATTCTAAACTCTCTCTGGATAAAAGACTAATTAATTTATTAATTATTGGATTTATTAGTGAACAGCTTATATTCATTTCATCTCATTTTGGACTCCCATTCTTCTCTATGATTGCACTATCAAATCCCTTTGAAATTTTAAAGAAAAATCCAAGGAGGTATCCCTCTGTATTCTTCTAGCAAAACGCAATTTAACAAATTAATCATTAAAGTTAATTTTCCATTTACATGCCAACTCTGCAAGTTTTCCTGCATTTCTCTTTTGCTGTAATATTTGACAGTATTAACAATACTGATGATTTCCACATAATTTTGAAATTGTACTTCTGATTCCCAAGTACAAATTATTGAAGTAACTGATGGACAGTAGTTTCAGGACTAATACCCTGTGGAACATCACATTCAGTCTGTCTGAGAAACGACCTTCAATCTCTTGTCCCAGTTTTGTAACCATATTGTTATTCATTCTGCTACTTGTCCATTCACTCTACATGCTGACCTTAGTTACTAGTCTACTACGAACAGGCCTGGTCAAAGTTCGGATATAATACATTCACTGCAGTGCCCTTATGTACCCTGTTCTTTCTACAAAGAAAAAGGGAAGCAGGAAAGGTGTGGAGGGGGGGGGGGTTAGGGGCGGAGTGGGGAAACCAAAGTTTGAGGGGAGGGGGGCAGGGGATGGTGGAAAAGGCAAACCTTAGGATCTTAAAAGAAGTGGCCACAGAGACAATCGACGCATTGGTTGTAAATCTTCCAAAATTCCCTAGATTCTGGAAAGGTTCCAGTGGATTGTAAAACCACAAATGTAACACCTACATTCAACAAATGAGGGAGACAGAAGGTAGGAAACTATAGGCCAGTTAGCCTTATGTCTGTTGTTGGGAAAATGCTAGAATCCATTATTAAGGTGGTCGTAGCAGGACATTTAGAAAATCAGTACAATCAGGCAGAGTCAAAATGGTATGTTGGAAGTATTTGCAGATTGATTCTCAACCTATTCATTCGTGTTATGAATACACCTTCCTTGGCCATCAAGTCCTGGAGTGAAGACTTGAATCCAGAGCTTCTGGCTCAGAGGTAGGGGGGCAACCAACTGCAGCACAAAACCTTCTCATTTTTCTATACTTAGAACCTTATTGGATGCCTCTGGAGTTCAGATAAATAACACCAGCAGATGTTTTCTTATCCGCTACAGTAGTAATATTCTCAAATAATTCAATTAGGTTCATTAGGCATAACCTGCCCTTTACAAGTCCATGTTGGCTCTTTTTGGTTAGTTCATATTCATCCTAGTGCTCAACCACTTTAATAAATGACCATGAAATAATGGAACTAGGGGTGCATCTTGGTGATGTGTACAAGTCCTGTTCTTTAGAGATGAACTGAATGGATCAGCAATAGAATATCCAGGGCAGAATTTTGTTCTCTGTCACACGTACACATTGGGTGTGTATCAATATAAAAGTTTATTAACCCAAAAATGGACATTAAGCACTCACTGAAAAATGCTGTAATGACTGCTAGCAGATGGTTCACCTAAATGAGGGGAAAAGGAATTTTTGAAAATTAGTTGAGTTAAATAAGAAGAGGGGCTTAAATTCAGTGCTGATCTGCCACAAGAGTTCCAGTGGAATTTCACCCTAGGGTAGTTTAACCATGATCAGTAACACAGGCAAGAGAGTTGTCAGTATCAACCATGTTAGCGGCAGTGGTCGGCTGTGCAGCCATAAATTAATTGTGCCACATATATGGCTGTTCATTTCTGTAATAGCCAAGCAAATGATGTTCAAGTGTGAAATTAGGATTAATGTCATTGTCTTGGAGTGAGACCTTTTCTCAGTATGCTGTTCATTGTGCCACTGAATAGCATGGGGTGACTTGAGTTCTGTTAGCAGAGCTTGTGTACAAGCCACCGGAGTTTGTAGGAGTCATTTTAATTTTCGATGATGACATGAATTGGGTGATAGTTAATGCTGCTCATTACTCACCCTGCCTAATCTTCCTTTCCACTCTGCAGCGTAAAAAAGAATCAAGCAGACTGTATAATGGACTGCAAATCAGTTATTGCTTGTTTTTTGCCACTGGTGAAGATAAAAGTACCTTGCGTCTTCCTAAGAGTTTTCTGAAAGGAGCTGGAAGGACTCCAGACTATTTTAAAACACTCCAATGCTGTCTGTATGTAATCTGCATTTGATGATTATGCTGTGACTTTTGTTTCTACTTCCCATTTACTGTAACTCAATCTCTAAAGTAGCTTAGTGATATAAAATATTTGAATAGGGTGACATTATTTGCCAGCAAGGTGATCAGGATGGCCATCCTGTATATTCTTCAGGAACCAACCACCCATAATCAGGGATCCCTGATAAAACTGGGCTGCACTAACTTAAACATGGCAGAGGATAAAGACACAAGGTTCTAACCATGGGAGACAATCTGCAAATGGAAACCAATCAGTTAAATTAATAAAGGTTTGGGGAAATTGTCTCTAAGCCTTAGTACCAACAGGTGTAAAGATAAATACTTAAAGGAATAAAACAAAGTGCTGGAAAAACTCAGCAGGTCTGGCAGCGTGTGTGGAAGAGAGAGAGTTAACACTTCAGTCCAATATGATTCTTCTTTGGAGCTCAAGGAATGGCCTGCTTAGGAATGATGTATGCTTTCTGAAGAATGGCTAAGAGCAGAGCCAAGGCTAGGAAGTTGATTAGACTTGAGAAGAATATCAAGAAACTCTTCAAGGAATTGAAACAAAGATTTTCATTGTGTTATTAAAAAGGACCTGGGGAAAATGAAATGCGGTGAGTCAGCCATTACACTGTTAGAAGAATGAAAAATATACGGACTGAGCATAAGCAATATGAAAGACTGTGGAACTACCATTAAGATGGTAGATATGATTATGACAAGTGGAGAAGATCACCAATAAGGAATACCTAAGGAGCCCATCAGTTCAAACATGGAGAATCAGATGGCGAACCATCAACTACTTGTCATAGAAGGAGTGCAACAAAGGTTCACCAGACTGATCCCTAGTATTGTCCTTTTTTAAAATTCATTCACGGGATGTGGCCATCATTTATTGCCCATCCCCAGTTGCCCTTGAGAAGGTGGTGGTGAGCTTCCTTCTTGAACTGCTGCAGCCCATATGGCGTAGGTACACCCACAGTGCTGTTAGGGAGTTCCAGGATTTTGACCCAGTGACAGTGAAGGAACAGCGATATATTTCCAAGTCAGGATGGTGAGTGACTTGGAGGGGAACTTCTAGGTGGTGGTGTTCCCATCTGTCTGCTGCTCTCGTTCTGCTAGATGGTAGTGGTTGACGGTTTGGAAGGTGCTGTCTGAGGAGCCTTGGTGAAGTCCTATGAGGAAAGATTGAGGAGACTCAGTCTATATTCTCTACAGGTGATCTCATTGAAACATACAAAATTCTTCCAGGGCTTGACAGGGTAGATGCAGGAAGGATATTTTCCCGAGCTGGGAACCTGTCTAGAACCAGGATACAGAGTCTCAGAATAAGAGGTAGGCCATTTAGGATTGAGCTGATGAGGAATTTCTTCACTCAGGGTGGTAAATCTTTGAATTCCAAAATTCTACCTCAGAGGGCCGTGGAAGCTCAGTCATTGAATATATTCGAGAGAGAGATCGATAGCTTTCTAGGTAGTAAACATATCAAAGGATATGGGGATTGTGTGTGAAAATGGTGTTGAGGAAAATCAGTCATGATCTAGTGGATTCGCGAGCAGGCTCAAGGGACTGAATGCTCTACTCCTAATCCTATTTCCTCTGTTCCTAATTACAGCACAGGATAAGACAGCATGTTGGTTGCACATCATTCCATTGTCATGTGAACTATATGGTGCCAGACTCTGCCAAAGACTTTAAAGTTGTCCAAAGCAACAAGCGAACTTTCAACATTCAAGAGGTTACAGAGGTGCAAAACACGGGTCACTTGATAAATGTCAGTGTGCAGCCAGTCCAGTTCAGTTCACTCCAGGTGACATCAAAATGTGGCTGGGTGCATTGGACAATCCTGGCTGTGATGTTCAAGACTTGCAAACACAAACTAATTGCTTTTAGTCAACCTATTCCAGTGTAACAATGGCACAGGGATCTACCCAACAATATGGAAAGTAGGTCGCATATGTCCTAACCACATAAAGCAGATTAAATTTAATGCTGCCAATTATCACGGAAACATTCTCAGAAACATCACAAAATGATGGAAGTGGTCATCAATAGTACCAAGCTAATAACCTGCTCAATAATGCTCAGTTTAGGTTCTGTCAGAATCATTGAACTTCAGGTCTTGTCACAACTTTGAACCAGAAACAGATAGAGAAACTGTGTGCCAGAGGAAATATGAGAATAATTGCCTTTGACATCAAGGCTTTAGTGAATCCAGTATGGTCTCAAGGAGCCCAAGCAAAACTGAGACCAATGGATTGTTGAAAGTGACTCAACATAGCCTCAGGATGTCAGCAATGCAAACGGAAAATGCTGGTAATACTCAGCAGCACCTGTGGAGAGAAAAACAGAGTTAAAGTTTCAGGTCTTGACCTTTCATCAGGATCGATGAAAGGTCACAACCTGAAACATTAACTGTTTTTGAAAGGTCATGACCTACCTGAAATGTTCACTTGTTCCTCTCCATAGTTACCGCCTGACCTGCTGACTATCTCCAGCATTCTCGGTTTTTATTTCAGATTTCCAGCATCCATAGTATTCTGCTTTAGTATCAGGACATCGGGAGTTCCTCTCATTTTTCAGCTGCTCCATCAATAACCTTCCTTCCATTATAAAGGTTAGGAGTGGGGATTCCACAGCGTACAACTCCATTCATAATTCCTCCAGTAGTGAAACGGTCCATGCCAATCTACAGCAGAACCTGGACAACATTCAAGTGGCAAAGCAATAACCAACAAGAAAATGCTCAACTATCTCCTCCTGGGCTTTAACAGCACCACCATCACTGACTACCCCATCATCCTGGTGGTCACCACTGACCAGAAGCTTAACTGGACCAGCCAGATCAACAAAGTGGCTTTGAGAACAGGGCAGAGATTGGATACCCTGTTGAATGGTTCTCAAAACCTGTCCACCATCTACAAGACTCAAATTAGAAAACTCACCATTCCCCAGGGTGGATGCAAGTAGTAGGAGTTTGAAGTTCTCTTCCACAAACAGCAATTGATGCTTGATCAATTATTAATTTTAAAACTGAGATTGATAGATTGGCCAAAGGTATTAAGGGATATGGGACAAAGTTGGATAAAAGGAGTTAAGAGGCTAAATGGCCTCATCCTGCTCCTTTGTTCCTAACTGAAACAACACTCAAGATGTTCAACACCATGTAGCACAGAGCAAACTGCTTGATTGGGATCCCTGAATGTGGACACATTATCCACTCCTCTGCTGCTGCTGAACTATGGCTGTAGTATGTATGATCGACAGAATGCAGTGCAGCAACACACCAACTTTCCTTCAACAATACCAACCAACCCCATGTCCTTAATAATAATAAAAACAAAAAAACTGCGGATGCTGGAAATCCAAAACAAAAACAGAATTACCTGGAAAAACTCAGCAGGTCTGGCAGCATCGGCGGAGAAGAAAAGAGTTGACGTTTCGAGTCCTCATGACCATTCGACAGAACTTGTGTTCGAGTCCAAGAAAGAGTTGAAATATAAGCTGGTTTAAGGTGTGTGTGTGGGGGGCGGAGACATAGAGAGACAAAGAGGTGGAGTGGGGGGGGGTGTGGTTGTAGGGACAAACAAGCGGTGATAGAAGCAGATCATCAAAAGATGTCAACGACAATAGTATAATAGAACACATAGGTGTTAAAATTAAAGTTGGTGATATTATCTAAATGAATGTGCTAATTAAGAATGGATGGTAGGGCACTCAAGGTATAGCTCTAGTGGGGGTTTTTTTTTTATATAATGGAAATAGGTGGGAAAAGGAAAATCTTTATAATTTATTGGAAAAAAAAGGGGGGAAGGGGGAAACAGAAAGGGGGTGGGGATGGGGGAGGGAGCTTACGACCTAAAGTTGTTGAATTCAATATTCAGTCCGGAAGGCTGTAAAGTCCCTAGTCGGAAGATGAGGTGTTGTTCCTCCAGTTTGCGTTGGGCTTCACTGGAACAATGCAGCAAGCCAAGGACAGACATGTGGGCAAGAGAGCAGGGTGGAGTGTTGAAATGGCAAGCGACAGGGAGGTTTGGGTCATTCTTGCGGACAGACCGCAGGTGTTCTGCAAAGCGGTCGCCCAGTTTACGTTTGGTCTCTCCAATGTAGAGGAGACCACATTGGGAGCAACGAATGCAGTAGACTAAGTTGGGGGAAATGCAAGTGAAATGCTGCTTCACTTGAAAGGAGTGTTTGGGTCCTTGGACGGTGAGGAGAGAGGAAGTGAAGGGGCAGGTGTTGCATCTTTTGCGTGGGCATGGGGTGGTGCCATAGGAGGGGGTTGAGGAGTAGGGGGTGATGGAGGAGTGGACCAGGGTGTCCCGGAGGGAGTGATCCCTACGGAATGCCGATAAGGGGGGTGAAGGGAAGATGTGTTTGGTGGTGGCATCATGCTGGAGTTGGCGGAAATGGCGGAGGATGATCCTTTGAATGCGGAGGCTGGTGGGGTGATAAGTGAGGACAAGGGGGACCCTATCATGTTTCTGGGAGGGAGGAGAATGCGTGAGGGCGGATGCGCGGGAGATGGGCCGGACACGGTTGAGGGCCCTGTCAACGACCGTGGGTGGAAAACCTCGGTTAAGGAAGAAGGAGGACATGTCAGAGGAACTGTTTTTGAATGTAGCATCATCGGAACAGATGCGACGGAGGCGAAGGAACTGAGAGAATGGGATGGAGTCCTTACAGGAAGCGGGGTGTGAGGAGCTGTAGTCGAGATAGCTGTGGGAGTCGGTGGGTTTGTAATGGATATTGGTGGACAGTCTATCACCAGAGATTGAGACAGAGAGGTCAAGGAAGGGAAGGGAAGTGTCAGAGATGGACCACGTGAAAATGATGGAGGGGTGGAGATTGGAAGCAAAATTAATAAATTTTTCCAAGTCCTGACGAGAGCATGAAGCGGCACCGAAGTAATCATCGATGTACCGGAGAAAGAGTTGTGGAAGGGGGCCGGAGTAGGACTGCAACAAGGAATGTTCCACATACCCCATAAAGAGACAGGCATAGCTGGGGCCCATGCGGGTACCCATAGCCACACCTTTTATTTGGAGGAAGTGAGAGGAGTTGAAGGAGAAATTGTTCAGTGTGAGAACAAGTTCAGCCAGACGGAGGAGAGTAGTGGTGGATGGGGATTGTTCAGGCCTCTGTTCGAGGAAGAAGCTAAGGGCCCTCAGACCATCCTGGTGGGGGATGGAGGTGTAGAGGGATTGGACGTCCATGGTGAAGAGGAAGCGGTTGGGGCCAGGGAACTGGAAATTGTTGATGTGACGTAAGGTGTCAAGGGAATCACGGATGTAGGTGGGAAGGGACTGGACAAGGGAAGAGAGAAGGGAGTCAAGATAACGAGAAATGAGTTCTGTGGGGCAGGAACAAGCTGAGACGATCGGTCTACCGGGGCAGTTCTGTTTGTGGATTTTGGGTAGGAGATAGAAGCGGGCCATCCGAGGTTGGGAGACTATCAGGTTGGAAGCTGTGGGAGGGAGATCCCCAGAGGAGATGAGGTCAGTGACAGTCCTGGAATGAATTTCGGGCTCGGCATGATGCTGAACTCTTCTTCCGCCGTCTTCGTCTCCGGGCTCACTTCTTTGGGCAGGAGTCCTCTCCCAGTTCAACGGATCCTTTTACCCATCTCCAATATTCTCCCTCCACCTGGACCCCTCCCTCTGGATTCTTACCTTCTCTTGATCTTTTCATTGAGAACTGTCGGCGCAACGTTAGTCGTCTCAATTTCTCTGCTCCTCTCACCCATTCTAACCTGTCTCTCTCTGAACTTACTGCACTCCATTCTCTCAGGTCCAACCCTGACATTGTCATCAAACCCGCTGACAAGGGTGGTGCTGTTGTTGTCTGGCGCACTGACCTCTACCTCGCGGAGGCTGAGCGTCAACTCGCAGACACTTCCTCCTACCTCTCCCTGGACCATGACCCCACCACTGAACATCAAGCCATTGTTTCCAGGACTGTCACTGACCTCATCTCCTCTGGGGATCTCCCTCCCACAGCTTCCAACCTGATAGTCTCCCAACCTCGGACGGCCCGCTTCTATCTCCTACCCAAAAGCCACAAACAGAACTGCCCCGGTAGACCGATCGTCTCAGCTTGTTCCTGCCCCACAAAACTCATTTCTCGTTATCTTGACTCCCTTCTCTCTCCCCTTGTCCAGTCCCTTCCCACCTACATCCGTGATTCCTCTGACACCTTACGTCACATCAACAATTTCCAGTTCCCTGGCCCCAACCGCTTCCTCTTCACCATGGACGTCCAATCCCTCTACACCTCCATCCCCCACCAGGATGGTCTGAGGGCCCTTAGCTTCTTCCTCGAACAGAGGCCTGAACAATCCCCATCCACCACTACTCTCCTCCGTCTGGCTGAACTTGTTCTCACACTGAACAATTTCTCCTTCAACTCCTCTCACTTCCTCCAAATAAAAGGTGTGGCTATGGGTACCCGCATGGGCCCCAGCTATGCCTGTCTCTTTATGGGGTATGTGGAACATTCCTTGTTGCAGTCCTACTCCGGCCCCCTTCCACAACTCTTTCTCCGGTACATCGATGATTACTTCGGTGCCGCTTCATGCTCTCGTCAGGACTTGGAAAAATTTATTAATTTTGCTTCCAATCTCCACCCCTCCATCATTTTCACGTGGTCCATCTCTGACACTTCCCTTCCCTTCCTTGACCTCTCTGTCTCAATCTCTGGTGATAGACTGTCCACCAATATCCATTACAAACCCACCGACTCCCACAGCTATCTCGACTACAGCTCCTCACACCCCGCTTCCTGTAAGGACTCCATCCCATTCTCTCAGTTCCTTCGCCTCCGTCGCATCTGTTCCGATGATGCTACATTCAAAAACAGTTCCTCTGACATGTCCTCCTTCTTCCTTAACCGAGGTTTTCCACCCACGGTTGTTGACAGGGCCCTCAACCGTGTCCGGCCCATCTCCCACGCATCCGCCCTCACGCATTCTCCTCCCTCCCAGAAACATGATAGGGTTCCCCTTGTCCTCACTTATCACCCCACCAGCCTCCGCATTCAAAGGATCATCCTCCGCCATTTCCGCCAACTCCAGCATGATGCCACCACCAAACACATCTTCCCTTCACCCCCCTTATCAGCATTCCATAGGGATCGCTCCCTCCGGGACACCCTGGTCCACTCCTCCATCACCCCCTACTCCTCAACCCCCTCCTATGGCACCACCCCATGCCCACGCAAAAGATGCAACACCTGCCCCTTCACTTCCTCTCTCCTCACCGTCCAAGGACCCAAACACTCCTTTCAAGTGAAGCAGCATTTCACTTGCATTTCCCCCAACTTAGTCTACTGCATTCGTTGCTCCCAATGTGGTCTCCTCTACATTGGAGAGACCAAACGTAAACTGGGCGACCGCTTTGCAGAACACCTGCGGTCTGTCCGCAAGAATGACCCAAACCTCCCTGTCGCTTGCCATTTCAACACTCCACCCTGTTCTCTTGCCCACATGTCTGTCCTTGGCTTGCTGCATTGTTCCAGTGAAGCCCAACGCAAACTGGAGGAACAACACCTCATCTTCCGACTAGGGACTTTACAGCCTTCCGGACTGAATATTGAATTCAACAACTTTAGGTCGTAAGCTCCCTCCCCCATCCCCACCCCCTTTCTGTTTCCCCCTTCCCCCCTTTTTTTTCCAATAAATTATAAAGATTTTCCTTTTCCCACCTATTTCCATTATATAAAAAAAAAACCCCCACTAGAGCTATACCTTGAGTGCCCTACCATCCATTCTTAATTAGCACATTCGTTTAGATAATATCACCAACTTTAATTTTAACACCTATGTGTTCTATTGTACTATTGTCGTTGACATCTTTTGATGATCTGCTTCTATCACTGCTTGTTTGTCCCTACAACCACACCCCCCCCCCTCCACCTCTTTGTCTCTCTATCTCTCCGCCCCCCACACACACACCTTAAACCAGCTTATATTTCAACTCTTTCTTGGACTTGAACGCAAGTTCTGTCGAAGGGTCATAAGGACTCGAAACGTCAACTCTTTTCTTCTCCGCCGATGCTGCCAGACCTGCTGAGTTTTTCCAGGTAATTCTGTTTTTGTTTTGAACCCCATGTCCTTCACCAGCAGCAACTGTTGGGAACTCCAAGTCACACCCCATTATGATCTGGACATGTCATTCTGTTCCTTCACCTTGGGTGGATCGGTATCCTGGAATTCCTAACCTAGCGACTACCCCACAAAAACTGCAGAAGTTCAATGAGAAGGCATATCAATACCTTCTCAGGACAACTAGGTAATAAATGTGGCCTTGCCGTATCACTCACATCCTGAAAACAAAGATATTAAGGGATATGGGATAAAGGTGGATAATAGGAATTACAATCACTAGATCAGCCATGATCACTGTGAAGGGCGAACAGGCTCGAGGGGCTAAAGCTTGCGTAACTTTCCAGAGCAGAGGTAAGAGCTACAATAGTTTAAAGAAAGGGATTGGATAAACGTAAATATAACTGAGGAGGAGGAAAAATAAACTGGGAGTAGGAATGTTTGAAGAAACTTACATTGGGGTCTTAAAAATACATTTTCTCTGAAAATCTCTTGTAAAATTAATGGAAGTAATTCTTCTCGTTCTGATTTTTTTACGTTCATGGAAACAGAGCTCTTTCAAATAATTGATGACAGAATTAATATTTAACCAACAAACAAAAGCAATAGTAATCGACATTGCCGAAAGGTCAAAGGACACTTTTTTCATTGTTGGTTCAAATTCCTTTCACAAGGGCTTTTAAAAAGATTTTAATAAATTTAGTTGGGGAAGAAATCAACTAGAGCAGTAATAAAATTCAAATTAAACATGGAATCTTTTTACTTGCACCCTGAGCTCTGTAAATGGAGCTCAAGTCACAGCTGAGGTGCAGAGAAAATATGCCCCATACTGAGAATTTTATGTTGGCTGATTAACCAGTTGTAGCACATTACCATCTTTAGTTAGGAATTTAGTGAAATATTAGAATCCCTTGATGCTCTTTTTCTGAAAAGCTTGGAATGGAGGTATTCTAAAAGATAAAATACTGTTATTACACAGCTGTTATTTTAACTTGCTGTAATTAAACTCCCTTTGCTCAAATATAAAAAAATAAAAACAAAAAAACTGCGGATGCTGGAAATCCAAAACAAAAACAGAATTACCTGGAAAAACCCAGCAGGTCTGGCAGACCTGCTGAGTTTTTCCAGGTAATTCTGTTTTTCCCTTTGCTCAAAGTTTACTGAACAACAAGAAGCATTTGGAAAGGCCTTGGGAATAGGAAGAGGTAACTTAAACGTGGTTCCAATTAAAGGGAAAGCAACAGAATGTGATTCATACCTATGAGAATCCAGAAGAAAAATTGGAGTCCGACAGCTATAGACCAAAGCTTTTGCAATTAGTGCTGCTCAGAAAAAGGGAGAAATTTCAGACTTTTAAAAAATTAGACCAACAGTGGGAGTCTCATTCAAAATGATGCGATGCAGGTTGCCTTTTGGAAAATTCCTAACTAAAAACAGTAACGTGGTACAACGGACTAACACAAAATTCTCAGTATGGGACATATTTTCTCTTCACCTCAGCTGCGACTTGCATCCATTTACAGAGTGCAGGCAAAAAATTGCCTATTTAACTTGATTACTACTCTGTTGTAGTTGGTTTTAGCCCAGACTAACTGATTAAACAATTTTTTTTAAAAGCCTATTACATAAAATCATAGGAGCAGCCTGAGATTTTCTGTCCTTAAAAAGCATTGCAAAGAAAGTGAGTGAATGAGAACACAAGACCATTCTTTGCTTCCATTACAAGAGCATTTACTGCCTTCTACAGGAACTGAATGGTACAGCTACAGAATTTCTCTGATCCTTATAGCATATATTAGGCCTTCAATTCAAGATTAAACTTTACAAATATATGCTCCAGATATGAAGCCTCACCTGCATCAAGGGGATGTGGGCACAATGTAGTTTCCATCCACTGATTTTTTTAAAATTCATTTTTAGAGACATGGGAAATCACAGAATCTCTCAGTGCAGACGAGGCCCTTCGGCCCATCGAATCTGCACTGACACGTGAGATACACCTGACCTACCTACCTAATCCCATTTAACAGCAGTTGGCCCATAGCCTTGAATGTTATGACGTGCCAAGTGCTCATCCAGATACTTTTTAAAGGATGTGAGGCAACCCGCTTCCACCAACCTCCCAGGCAATGCATTCCAGACCATCACCAAACTCTGGGTAAAAAAGTATTTCCTCACATCCCCCCCTAAACCTCCTGCCCCTCACCTTGAACATATGTCCTCTTGTGACTGACCCTTCAACTAAGGGGAACATCTGCTCCATATCCACCCTGTCCATGCCCCTCATAATCTTGTACACCTCGATCAGGTCACCCCTCAGGCTTCTCTGCTCTAACGAAAACAACCCAAGTCTATCCAACCTCTCTTTATAACTTAAATGTTTAATCCCAGGCAACATGCTGGTGAATCTCCTCTGCACCCCCTCCAGTGCAATCACATCCTTCCTATAATGTGGCGACCAGAACCGCACACGGTACTCCAGCTGTGGCCTCACCAAGGTTCTATACAACTCCAACATGATCTCCCTACTTTTGTAATCTGTGCCTCGATTGATAAAGGCAAGTGTCCCATATGCCTTTTTCACCACCCCACTAACATGCTCTTCCGCCTTCAGAGATCTGTGGACACACAAGCCAAGGTCCCTTTGTTTCTCAGAACTTCCTAGTATCATGCCATTCATTGAATACTTCTGTGTCAAATTTCTCCTTCCAAAGTGTATCACCTCACACTTTTCAGGGTTAAATTCCATCTGCCACTTATCTGCCCATTTGACCATCTCGTCTATATCTTCCTGTACCCCAAGACACTCAACCTCACTGTTAATCATCCGGCCAATCTTTGTGTCATTTGCAAGAAAGGCCAGCATTTATTGCCATTGAGAAGGTGCTGGTGAGCATCCTTCTTGAACTGCTACAGTCCATGTGGTGAAGGTGCTTCCACAATGATGTTAGGAAGGGAGTTCCAGGATTTTGACCCAGTGACATTGCAGAAATACAGTTCCAAGTCAGGATGGGATATCGCTTGGAGAGGAACTTAGCCCTATGCATCTGTTGCCTTGTCGTTCTCGTGGTGGAGATTCCATGTTTGGAAGCGGCAGCCTTGGCAAGTTGCTGCAGTGCATCTTGAGGAACACCACCTCTGTCCTTGATTTTGAGGTTCTTGAGTGTTATTGCAGCTGCATCTATCCAGGCAAGTAGAGAGTATTCCACTACACTCCTGATTTGTGTACTGTATGCAGTGGACAGGTGTTGCAAAATCAAGTGGTGAGATACTTGCCACAGAGTATCCAGTCTCTAATCAGCTGTATTAACCATGACACTTATGGAGGTAGTTCAGCTGAATTTCTGGTCAATGATGACCTTCAGAATGTTGAATGTCATTTGCAGGTGATTACTTGAGGAATTGGGAATGGAACTGAATGCTGTGCAATTATATGTGAAGAGCCTTAGTCCTGAGAGAGGAAAGGTCATTGATGAAGCAGCTGAATATGGTTGGGTCTAGTCAAGAGACTCCTGCAGCAATGCCCTGGGGCTGAGATAACAGGCTTCCAACAACTACATTCATCTTCTTTTGTGCTAGGTATGACTCCAAATATTGGAGAGTCTCCTCCTTATTCCCAGTGGCTTTAATATTACTAGAGTTAGAATTTCTTGATGCCACACTTGGTCAAATGCTGCTTTGATTCCAAGGGCAGTCACTCTTACCTCATATAGAGTTCAGCTTTTTGTTCCTGTTTGGTTCAAGTCTGCAATAAGGGCTGGAGCACAGTACTCCTGGAAGAGCCTGCACTAAGCATTTGTGACCAGTTATTGGTGAGTACATGCCACTTAATAGCAATGTTGATGACTCCTTCCCTCACTTTGCTGATGATCGAGTGTGGTTAATAGGACAGTAATTGGCCAGGTTGGACTTGTCCTCATTCTTCTGGACAAGACATACCTGGGCAATTTTGCACTTTGTCAGGTAGATGCCAATATTGCATTGTACTGCAACAGTTTGGCTTAGGGGTGCGGCTAGATCTGGAGTACACTTCCATTCACTCTTCAGTTCTACAGCTGGGATGTTGTCGAGAGCTATAGCCTTTGACATATCCAGTGCAACCAATGGTTGGCTGAAGACTGGCATCTGTGATGGTGGGGATCTCAAGAGAGGCACTTAGGCCTGAATTTTTACTGAGTCTGAATGGCTCTGCGTCTTAGCCAAAGTGGTGCCAAAACCCAGAATCTGTAAATCCTGCCCTGAACCCACTATTTTCACTGGATGAACAAGGGCAGGAGGTATTTCATGCATCTGTAGTTCACAGAGGCAGCAGCACATTTAAAAGTACAGCTGTCTTCAAACAGAAGCAATTTTTGTTACCAAGATTTCCAAAACACGACTTGTGGGCTTCAGACATTTGAAGAAAAGGTCCAAACCTACCGAAGAAACTTGCAGGACGGCCACACCGTCCCCCACACTACCACAGGCGAGGTCCTCCCCACCCCATCCCTCCACCAGACAGGCTACAGGCTGCCCCTTTAGGACTGTGGAATAGACATAAACATGTGTAAAAAGTGGATAAGTTCTTTGGAACTGTCAAGTCATTTAAACACCCTGCCCTTTAAATTTTGAAGAAAAAAAAAGTCAGCTTACAGCTTGGGAAAAAAAAAAATCGGTGCTTGCAATTTCAATAAATGTTTGTTGACATAAATATGAGGGCTACCATTATAGTATTATTGCTGTGTGACTGCTTTCCACAACCTATCATTGTCATCATGTGGGTGTCTGTAAATTCACAGTCTGATAGACAGCTCAGAAAGGTTATAAAAGGATTAGCTGTCTTTGATGTGGGGCCATTAATACAAATGTTTGTTTTTATAAGCAATTAGGTACTTGAAGGGATTTAAATGATTAACTGGCTTTTATCAATGAGTTTGTTTTTAATCAAGTGAAATCTGTAAAGATGCTTAAAAGTTTACTTTATTTCATCTCAGCATGACACTTGAGATCTGTCCATGGCAGATTCTGGGTGAGTTGGCATGAAATGTGTTAAGAACAAAGGGTGGTGGATGGGGGACATGGGTTGGCATGGAGGGTATGAGGGGTGATGGGGAGTGTGTGGGGGGGCATGACTTGGCATGGTTGAGGGGATGAGGGGGGTGTTTTTGGCTTTACTACTTTTGTTACACCTGGGACAAAGTCCCAGAGCACTGAGGTAGGCCTTTTAAACAGCTTGCCTCAGCACCCGGCAGCCCCTGTGGCTGCATCCGAGCTCTTCCTGGGGGGCTGGGCGGGCCCGACTCCAGTTAGCACCAGCCTCTCCAGAACAAAAATCCAACCGTTCGGGGCACTTTCTCCTGAATTGGGTTTGCAGAACCAGGAATTTTCCAAATTCTGCCCCTGACTTGGAAGCATAAATTCGGCCCATGAAGTCGTTACAGCATGGTGAGAGTAGGCTATTTCTTAAGTATGTACAGCCCAGTGAACATTTTCAATAGCTCACTCAGAACAGAGGTAGTGCCAGATAATTGGAAAAAAGGTGCATCTAGTGGAAAAAGGTTTAAAATTAAATCCTAGAAATAACAGACCATTGGGTTCATCCTTGTGATGGGAAAGCTAATTAAGCATCATAAAAGATGCTTCACTGAGAGCTACTACCAGATACTCAACAATTCCAGCGAACAGATGATGGTTGACAAACCAAATCCAGGTTTATGAAGACATAGTTTGAATGGAGGTTCAAGGAGGCAGGCAATGACACCTTGGATTTTGAAAAAGCTTCTGATAAATGCCTCATGAAGTGCTCCGTGCAATAGTTATACCCCATGGCATGAAGGATGAGATGGCTACATGGATCATAAATTCGATAAGCAGCTATAAGCAAAGGGTGATTTTAAAGGCAATAGCTTTGCAATGGGTCTGGTGATGAGTGGAGTTTCCCAGGGCTCAGAGTCCCCTCCTATTTATTTATATTCATTATTGATATAGCCAAGGGCCTAGCTAGCACTGTAATTAAATCTGTGAATGATATCGAAATGCATGGTTGAGATAGGAGCTTAGAAGAGGAAAATAGATTGCAACTGGATTTGCAGAGATTTAGGAAGTGGTCCCAGGGCCTTTCATATAGATATGTATGCAGTTATGTACATAGGTGTAAAAAGTGACACAGGGTACAGCTGCAGTGGGTATAGGTTTTAGGTCACCAGGGAGGAAGATTTGAGAAAGCTCACTGACTAAAAATCCAAGCATACAGTCAGGAGGCTGTAGCTGAAGTTAATAGGGTCCAGGGCTGCACTGTCTGGACTAAATTCAGTACAAAATTAGATCCACGGTAACAAGGCCTCAAATAAAAAAAAATGCTGGAAATACACAATGAATCAGGCAGCATCTGAGGAGAGAAACAGAATTTATTACCTTTCATTAGAACTACTAACGAGACCTCATCTGGAATACTGTGTTCAAATTCCCAACTTTAGGAACGACATTGTGACTCTGCAGAACACAGAGAGAAGTGCATGGAGGATGATCTGGTAGCCTCCTTAAGGTAAGCAGGGACCCAAGATGCATCCTTAGCAGCAGAAGCTTGTTCAACAGCCCCGTGCCTGCTCTAGCTCCATACAGATGAGGTGGCCTCTCACTGACCCAGCATTCTGCAAAAAGGTCAATGTGGGGAGGTGACTGAAAAGCACCACCCTGACATTACTGTTGGCATCACATCCCTGGGGATTTTCAGGATCACAATCTTAAAATTAGGTCAAGATTTGATTTTCCAGTTTGTACATCATGCTTAGTCACCACATAACATTCAATTGATAGTTTAAAAATTGGACTACCTCGTTCCATGTAAAACACAATCAATCTAGCCAGGGTCATCTTCATAATTGCCTCTCCTTTTCCTGTGGTAGACACTGCACCACTCAGGTTATCAGCATAGCCTCCACTTCCTGCTCAAAAAAACACATGCAAATATAAAGCTGGCTTTCAATGTCTCAAAAACTGCATTGGAAGAGATTCCAGGAATTAATCACCCTGTGGAGAGCTGGGTGGGGGATTTTATCTGTCCACTGTGCATAATGCACATCAACAGTTTCTGCAAAGTGCCAGTACACTGAATCACAAAGCAGTCAGATGTAAATTATCCCCTGAAATTCCTCACATGAGATCAACCTGTTCGGAGCTGTCCCTTCCACAGAGTCCAAATCAGTCCAAGGATATAAGGTGAGAAAATGAAACAGAAAATGCTGGAAATATCCAGCAGGTCTGGCAGCACCTGTAGAGCGAGAAAAACAGTTTCTGAAGGAAGGTGATCGACCTGAAGCATTAATTCTGTTTCTCTCTCTACGCAGGTAGATTACTTTCAGCAGTTTGCGCTTTTATTTCAGATTTCCAGTGTCGGCAATATTTTGCTTTTGATATATGTAGAGAGGCGGGCCTGTTAAAAGTGACAGCAAGTGTATAACTTGATCTCACCTTGTATAACCTGACCTCACCTTGTTCACTGCAGGGGGATTTGTGCTGCACTTACAAAATGTATATCTGTGGATTAAAAGATTATAAGTGTATAAAATATTAAGCAGTAGAGGTAAATAAACCCAGATTAATACCTGCATTCAGCCAAGAAGCAATGTATAAATAGGAATCAGTAAACATCACAGACAAACTGATGAAATGATCAGACACATGGCCAAAGACAAACTGACAAAACGAGCAGACATGTGGCTGATGAAATTTAGTATAGAGAAGTGTGAAGTGATACATGTTGATGGGATGAGTGAGGAGAGGCAGTATAAATGGGGCATAATTTGAAAGGGTGTGCAGAAACAGATATCTGTAGATTATGTAAGCAAATCTTTGAAAAACTGTAAAGAATTAAAAAAAGCATGGGATCCTTGGCTTTATAATAGGAGGCACAGAGTAAAGGAAAACCAAGAAATTCCCCAAATCATTATAAATCGTTAGGACCCAGCTTGAGAACTGTGCTTGATTGCAGGTAATCATACTTTAGCACAGATGTCAAAGCCCTAGTGAGCAGATTTACTGAAATGGTACTAAGGATACAGGTACAATTACATGGAGAGACTAGAGAAGCTGGGGTTGATCTCCTTACACAGTAGGTTGAGGGAAGATTTGATAGAGATGTTCAAAATTATGCATGGCTTTCATAAAGCAAAGAAAAAGAAACTAGTTCTATCAACAGGAGGATCAGTGACTAGGGCACATAGATTTAAGGCAATTGGCAGAAAAAGAAGATAAAATGAAGTGGATTGGTTTCACCCTTCCCCCACATTGCCCCTCACCCCATTCCCACTTCCTCCACCCACCATTTATCCCGCCCTCATCTCCCCACCCCTTCCACCTTCCCTGTCTCTATTGATAAATGGAGGGAGACATGCGATTGTTTTCTCCCCTTGGTCATTGTGAATATGTATATACACCACTTGAAAGCAGATAATTTAGGAATACCGTACAGGAAACAAGAGGAAATATTGTACCTATGCAGGGAGTATCACCAATCCGACCCACCAACGTGTTGCTGAGTCCTCCAGTAGAGGTGGCACAAGCCACATTCCCATCAGTGTCTAATGCAACAGCACCAATTGTCCCATGATCACTGTTAGAGAAAGAATCAAAGGCGAAATTTAAGAGATTATAAATCATATAACCTAAGTTTTAGTGCAGCATCCTTCAGTATTACACAGGCATTTTATCAAATGAAGCAGAGCATCCTGATTAAAATTACTGGAGCCATAGTGTTCCAATTCTTATTCAAATTTGTAGCATCTTAAGTTTTATACCTCATGGCATGGAGTTACTACTAGGAGTTTTGCCGAAGTTACACTCAAGTTTCTGCACAGCCTTATTAACATAAACCCAAACAAAATCTCCCAGGGATGAGTGCAATCAAGCAGTGTCATTGATTTGAAGTCAGTTTGTGGCTCCAGTACTATAAAGAGGGTCCCAGGAAACCAGCCATTCTCCAGCTGACTGATGAACTACTCTTGACCTTACATTTCAAATTGGCTTCAACTGACAACCTTGATCAACTGCAGCTGGAGGATCATCAACTTGGTGAAAGACGCTCTTTGGTCTGCCCGTAACTTGTTGGTCTTCCAGTGCAAAGAGTTGTTCCTGACCAAGTGTTGCAGACTGGCACATTCCAAAGTCCAGGACTATGTGCTGAGGGATGCACTAAAGCTTGGGGCAGCCGCCGCAAAGGCGCTATGGGGAAAGGTTGCTGCCTAAGACCTTTCTGCCACAGTGCACTAAGGGACTAGGAACTGTTGAGAGCCCCTCGGGCTCTACAGCTCAAAACGAATGTATGCAGTGAATACTAAGTGTATTATAAATGTATTGAAGCACCTCAGAGTGCAAAATAATGTATGTTGATAACTCCAATACCATTGTTTGATTGTCTGCATTGACCATATTGAAATGATTGTAATATTCATTGATTGTATTGATGCACCTTGTGATACATGTGTAAAAGTTGAATCTGATTGTACTTTTGGTGATTTTGAAATGGTTTGGAATGTTCTTTCAGATATTTTATGAATAAAGTACATTTTTCAAAAAAAAAACCTTGATCTGCTCTTGGTACACAAGACCTGTGACCAGCACTCAACTGAAACCAAAAAGATGTACCCTGCTTGTCTGGAGCTGACTGACTTGAAAGTATTTGCAGCAGAAGAAAACTCAGTTGACTGCAGGGTACTGTAAGTACAGGTGGCATCACACCACCATGGGTGTCTGTGTGTCTGAACATCTCGGCACAATGTGATGAACGCCCCTGAATGGACACAATTAGCAGAAACTCACCATTTCCAACCTGGGGCCAGTACTGTGAGTAAGTGCTGCTTCTGGTGATTGGACTTTTGATACAGCATAAAACATATTTATGTAGTTATGTTTGCAATTCATTTTAGCACTTATTTATTCATTTCTCAGATTATGCTGATACATGTGGGCAGAAATCTTGGGAATGTCCAAGCCCACATATTACACTAGGTTAACCCAGTGAGGTTAATATGGCATTCAATCCAAATAGAAGTTGTATTGTAAGAAAGGCTAATTGATACCAAATGAGCCACACAAAAAAAATCAAACAACTGCATTTATACTGAAAGCATTAAAAGTAGATGTGTAGGATTCTATCCAAGGGAAAGGATATTAAACCTTGCCCAGTTAGGAACAGGGGATTTGAATTAAATGCATTTACATCTGTGAATCCAGTGGGGTAGAAGCTGCTTGGAGGTTTTGTCTCCATCGTTCTCTTGATCGTTCTGTAATCAAAGACTCCATTGGCACTTCCGGGAAACCCAATGCTTTAGCAAATCGCGACGCACCTCGGTCACTCAGCATCACATGATTGGTCTAGAAAAGAAGCAGGTTCCAATTAATATTTAATAAAACAAATCCATATCAGATTCACTTCTAAACAGGCCAAATGAATGGGTTTAGGAGTATCTAAAGTACTACAGACTCTCGAGCTGCAACAAGGAGACAAAGGCCATTGGACATAGATAATAATATCAGATTTGAGATCAATATCATCACACAGATCGGGCTGAGTCAGAAAGTTGGAATCAGCCAATACTTAATGCTGTAATAAACATTAGCTCAACCAAGTAAGAACCACCAGCTCTGCACCAGCACAACTAGGCTGCAGCTGGTGAGAGTACCCTGACATAGGGTTAGAATCATTGTTCCAAATGGCAACAGTTCAGCTTCGATATTCATTACCTCATAGGTTCTGGAGGTGGGGGGATATTGAAAGACCAATTTAAAATTCACTGTTCTGTTGAAGGGTCATGAGGACTTGAAACATCAACTGTGCTCTTCTCCGCCGATGCTGCCAGACCTGCTGAGTTTTTCCAGGTATCTCTGTTTCTGTTTTTGTTTAAAATTCACTGCAGCTGCTCAGGTTTCCCAAATAGACATTTCAGTGAAAGGGAGGCGGGAGCTGCCAGCACCTGTGTGAAGAGAACTCCCCCCCACCCTCGCAAACCCAACTGCTGACCTTTCCCCCACATCACCCTGATTGCTCACCTCTACCCCCTCACCGCAATGGCTCATCTCTCCTCCCCGTCACCCCGATTGCTCACCTTTACTCCCCCTCACCGCGATGGCTCATCTCTCCTCCCCACATCACCCTGATTGCTCACCTCTACCCTCTCATCGCGATGGCTCATCTCTCCTCCCCGTCACCCCGATTGTTCACCTTTACCCCCCTCACCGTGATGGCTCATCTCTCCTCCCCCTCACCCTGATTGCTCACTTCTACCCCCCTCACCCTGATTACTCACCTCTACCCCCTCACCTTGACTGCTGACTATTCAACCCCTCATCCCGATTGCTCACTTCTACACCCCAATCCTGATTGCTCACCTCTCTCCCCTCACTCTGATTGCTCACCTCTCTCCCCTCACTTCGATTACTGCTCTCCATCCCCCGACACCGATTGCTGCTCTCAACCCCCCCACACCGATTGCTCACCTCTCCCCCCTCACCCCGATTGCTGACCATTCATCACCTCACCCTGATTGCTCACCTTATCCCCTTCAGCCCGATTGCTCACCTCTACCCCCCTCACCCCGATTGCTCACCTCTACCCCCTCACCCCGATTGCTCACCTCTACACCCCTCACCCCGATTGCTCACCTCTACCCCCTCAGCCCGATTGCTCACCTCTACCCCCCTCAACACGATTGCTCACCTCTACTCCCCTCACCCCGATTGCTCACCTCTACCCCCCCTCACCCCGATTGCTCACCGCTACCCCCCTCACCCCGATTGCTCACCTCTACCCCCTCAGCCCGATTGCTCACCTCTACCCCCCTCAACACGATTGCTCACCTCTACTCCCCTCACCCCGATTGCTCACCTCTACCCCCCTCACCCCGATTGCTCACCTCTACTCCCCTCACCCCGATTGCTCACCACTAACCCCTCACCCCGATTGCTCACCTCTAACCCCTCACCCCGATTGCTCACCTCTAACCCCTCACCCCGATTGCTCACCTCTAACCCCTCACCCCGATTGCTCACCTCTACCCCCCTCACCCCGATTGCTGACCATTCATCACCTCACCCTGAATGCTCACCTTATCTCCCTCAGCCCGATTGCTCACTTCTCCCCCTCACCCCGATTGCTCACCTCTACCCCCCTCACCCCGATTGCTCACCCTATTCCCCTCATCCCGATTGCTCACCTCTACACCCCTCACCCCGATTGCTCACCTCTACACCCCTCACCCCGATTGCTCACCTCTACTCCCCTCACCCCGATTGCTCACCTCTACCCCCCTCAATTCGATTGCTCACCTCTACTCCCCTCACCCCGAGTGCTCACCCTATTCCCCTCATCCCGATTGCTCACCTCTACCCCCCTCAATTCGATTGCTCACCTCTACTCCCCTCACCCCGATTGCTCACCTCTACCCCCCTCACCCCGATTGTTCACCTCTACTCCCCTCACCCCGACTGCTCACCTCTAACCCCCTCACCCCTATTGCTCACCTCTAACCCCCTCACCCCGATTGCTCACCTCTAACCCCTCACCCCGATTGCTCACCTCTAACCCCTCACCCCGATTGCTCACCTCTACCCCCCTCACCCCGATTGCTGACCATTCATCACCTCACCCTGAATGCTCACCTTATCCCCCTCAGCCCGATTGCTCACTTCTCCCCCTCACCCCGATTGCTCACCTCTACCCCCCCACCCCGATTGCTCACCCTATTCCCCTCATCCCGATTGCTCAACTCTACCCCCCTCAATTCGATTGCTCACCTCTACTCCCCTCACCCCGATTGCTCACCTCTACCCCCCTCACCCCGATTGCTCACCTCTACTCCCCTCACCCCGATTGCTCACCTCTACACCCCTCACCCCGATTGCTCACCTCTACCCCCCTCACCCCGATTGCTCACCTCTACTCCCCTCACCCCGATTGCTCACCTCTACCCCCCTCAATTCGATTGCTCACCTCTACTCCCCTCACCCCGATTGCTCACCTCTACTCCCCTCACCCCGATTGCTCACCTCTACTCCCCTCACGCCGATTGCTCACCTCTACCCCCCTAACCCCGATTGCTCATCTCTACCCCCCTCATCCCGATTGCTCACCTCTACCCCCCTCACCCCGATTGCTCACCTCTAACCCCTCACCCCGATTGCTCACCTCTAACCCCTCACCCCGATTGCTCACCTCTAACCCCTCACCCCGATTGCTCACCTCTACCCCCCTCACCCCGATTGCTCACCTCTACTCCCCTCACCCCGATTGCTCATCTCTACCCCCCTCAGCCCGATTGCTCACCTCTACCCCTCTCACCCCGATTGCTCACCTCTACCCCCCTCACCCCGATTGCTCACTTCTACCCCTCTCACCCCGATTGCTCACCTTATCCCCCTCAGCCCGATTGCTCACTTCTCCCCCTCACCCGATTGCTCACCTCTACTCCCCTCACCCCGATTGCTCACCTCTACCCCCCTCACCCCGATTGCTCACCTCTACCCCCTCATCCCGAATGCTCACCTCTACCCCACTCACCCCGATTGCTCAACTCTACCCCCCTCACCCCGATTGCTCACCTCTACTCCCCTCACCCCGATTACTCACCTCTACTCCCCTCACCCCGATTGCTCACCTCTACTCCCCTCACCCCGATTGCTCACCTCTACCCCCCTCAATTCGATTGCTCACCTCTACCCCCTCAGCCCGATTGCTCACCTCTACCCCCCTCACCCGATTGCTCACCTCTACCCCCCTCACCCCGATTGCTCACCTCTACTCCCCTCACCCCGATTGCTCACCTCTACCTCCCTCACCCCGATTGCTCACCTCTACTCCCCTCACCCCGATTGCTCACCTCTACTCCCCTCACCCCGATTGCTCACCTCTACTCCCCTCACCCCGATTGCTCACCTCTACCCCCCTCACCCCGATTGCTCACTTCTCCCCCTCACCCCGATTGCTCACCTCTACCCCCCTCACCCCGAATGCTCACCTCTACCCCCCTCACCCCGATTGCTGACCATTCATCACCTCACCCTGAATGCTCACCTTATCCCCCTCAGCCCGATTGCTCACTTCTCCCCTTCACCCCGATTGCTCACCTCTACCCCCCTCACCCCGATTGCTCACCCTATTCCCCTCTTCCCGATTGCTCAACTCTACCCCCCTCACCCCGATTACTCACCTCTACCCCCCTCACCACGATTGCTCACCTCTACTCCCCTCACCCCGATTGCTCACCTCCACCCCCCTCAATTCGATTGCTCACCTCTACCCCCTCAGCCCGATTGCTCACCTCTACCCCCCTCACCCCGATTGCTCACCTCTACACCCCTCACCCCGATTGCTCACCTTATCCCCCTCAGCCCGATTGCTCACTTCTCCCCCTCACCCCGATTGCTCACCTCTACCCCCCTCACCCGATTGCTCACCTCTACCCCCCTCACCCCGATTGCTCACCTCTACTCCCCTCACCCCGATTGCTCACCTCTACCCCCCTCACCCCGATTGCTCACCTCTACTCCCCTCACCCCGATTGCTCACCTCTACTCCCCTCACCCCGATTGCTCACCTCTACTCCCCTCACCCCGATTGCTCACCTCTACTCCCCTCACCCCGATTGCTCACCTCTACTCCCCTCACCCCGATTGCTCACCTCTATTCCCCTCACCCCGATTGCTCACCTCTACTCCCCTCACCCCGATTGCTCACTTCTCCCCCTCACCCCGATTGCTCACCTCTACCCCCCTCACCCGATTGCTCACCTCTACCCCCCTCACCCCGATTGCTCACCTCTACTCCCCTCACCCCGATTGCTCACCTCTACCCCCCTCACCCCGATTGCTCACCTCTACTCCCCTCACCCCGATTGCTCACCTCTACTCCCCTCACCCCGATTGCTCACCTCTACTCCCCTCACCCCGATTGCTCACCTCTACTCCCCTCACCCCGATTGCTCACCTCTACCCCCCTCACCCCGATTGCTCACTTCTCCCCCTCACCCCGATTGCTCACCTCTACCCCCCTCACCCGATTGCTCACCTCTACCCCCCTCACCCCGATTGCTCACCTCTACTCCCCTCACCCCGATTGCTCACCTCTACTCCCCTCACCCCGATTGCTCATCTCTACCCCCCTCAGCCCGATTGCTCACCTCTACCCCTCTCACCCCGATTGCTCACCTCTACCCCCCTCACCCCGATTGCTCACTTCTACCCCCCTCACCCTGACTGCTCACCTTATCACCCTCAGCCCGATTGCTCACTTCTCCCCCTCACCCGATTGCTCACCTCTACTCCCCTCACCCCGATTGCTCACCTCTACCCCCCTCACCCCGATTGCTCACCTCTACCCCCTCATCCCGATTGCTCACCTCTACTCCCCTCACCCCGATTGCTCACCTCTACCCCACTCACCCCGATTGCTCACCTCTACCCCCCTCACCCCGATTGCTCACCTCTACCCCCCTCACCCCGATTGCTCACCTCTACCCCCCTCACCCCGATTGCTCACTTCTACTCCCCTCACCCCGATTACTCACCTCTACCCCCCTCACCACGATTGCTCACCTCTACTCCCCTCACCCCGATTGCTCACCTCCACCCCCCTCAATTCGATTGCTCACCTCTACCCCCTCAGCCCGATTGCTCACCTCTACCCCCCTCACCCCGATTGCTCACCTCTACACCCCTCACCCCGATTGCTCACCTTATCCCCCTCAGCCCGATTGCTCACTCCTCCCCCTCACCCCGATTGCTCACCTCTACCCCCCTCACCCGATTGCTCACCTCTACCCCCCTCACCCCGATTGCTCACCTCTACTCCCCTCACCCCGATTGCTCACCTCTACCCCCCTTACCCCGATTGCTCACCTCTACTCCCCTCACCCCGATTGCTCACCTCTACTCCCCTCACCCCGATTGCTCACCTCTACTCCCCTCACCCCGATTGCTCACCTCTACTCCCCTCACCCCGATTGCTCACCTCCACTCCCCTCACCCCGATTGCTCACCTCTACTCCCCTCACCCCGATTGCTCACCTCTACCCCCCTCACCCCGATTGCTCACTTCTCCCCCTCACCCCGATTGCTCACCTCTACCCCCCTCACCCGATTGCTCACCTCTACCCCCCTCACCCCGATTGCTCACCTCTACTCCCCTCACCCCGATTGCTCACCTCTACCCCCCTCACCCCGATTGCTCACCTCTACTCCCCTCACCCCGATTGCTCACCTCTACTCCCCTCACCCCGATTGCTCACCTCTACTCCCCTCACCCCGATTGCTCACCTCTACTCCCCTCACCCCGATTGCTCACCTCTACTCCCCTCACCCCGATTGCTCACCTCTACCCCCCTCACCCCGATTGCTCACTTCTCCCCCTCACCCCGATTGCTCACCTCTACCCCCCTCACCCGATTGCTCACCTCTACCCCCCTCACCCCGATTGCTCACCTCTACTCCCCTCACCCCGATTGCTCACCTCTACCCCCCTCACCCCGATTGCTCACCTCTACTCCCCTCACCCCGATTGCTCACCTCTACTCCCCTCACCCCGATTGCTCACCTCTACTCCCCTCACCCCGATTGCTCACCTCTACTCCCCTCACCCCGATTGCTCACCTCTACTCCCCTCACCCCGATTGCTCACCTCTACTCCCCTCACCCCGATTGCTCACCTCTACCCCCCTCACCCCGATTGCTCACTTCTCCCCCTCACCCCGATTGCTCACCTCTACTCCCCTCACCCCGATTGCTCACCTCTACTCCCCTCACCCCGATTGCTCACCTCTACTCCCCTCACCCCGATTGCTCACCTCTACTCCCCTCACCCCGATTGCTCACCTCTACTCCCCTCACCCCGATTGCTCACCTCTACCCCCCTCACCCCGATTGCTCACTTCTCCCCCTCACCCCGATTGCTCACCTCTACCCCCCTCACCCGATTGCTCACCTCTACCCCCCTCACCCCGATTGCTCACCTCTACTCCCCTCACCCCGATTGCTCACCTCTACCCCCCTCACCCCGATTGCTCACCTCTACTCCCCTCACCCCGATTGCTCACCTCTACTCCCCTCACCCCGATTGCTCACCTCTACTCCCCTCACCCCGATTGCTCACCTCTACTCCCCTCACCCCGATTGCTCACCTCTACTCCCCTCACCCCGATTGCTCACCTCTACCCCCCTCACCCCGATTGCTCACTTCTCCCCCTCACCCCGATTGCTCACCTCTACCCCCCTCACCCCGAATGCTCACCTCTACCCCCCTCACCCCGATTGCTCACCTCTACTCCCCTCACCCCAATTGCTAACCTCTATCCCCTCATCCTGATTGCTCACCTCTCTCCCCTCACCTTGATTGCTCACCTCTACCCCCCTCACCCCGATTGCTGACCATTCCGCCCCTTGCCCCGATTGCTCACCTCTACCCCCTCACTCCGATTGCTAACCTCTCCCCCCTCACCCCGATTGCTTACCTCTCCCCCCTCATCCAGATTGCTCACCCCTACCCCCCTCACCCCGATTCCTGCTCTCCACCCACCCCCACACTGATTGTTGACCGCTTCCCCCCTCACCCCGATTGCTCATCTCTCCCCCCTCTCCCTCTCCACACCCCGACATTGATTGCTGGCCTCTCCCCCCTCACCTCGATTGCTCACCTCTCCCCTCTCACCACAATTGCTGCTCTTCAACCCCCCATACTGATTGTTGACCTCTTCCCTCCTCACCCTCTCCACCCCCGCCCCCACACTGATTGCTGACCTCTCCCCGCTCACCCCAGTTGCTTTCCTCTCCCCTCTCGCCCCTTTTGCTCAACTCTCCCCCACGCCCCAATTGCTCACCTCTCCCCCTCACCCCGATTGCTCACCTCTACCCCCCTCACCCCGATTGCTCACCTCTACCCCCCTCACCCCGATTGCTCACCTCTCCCCCCTCACCCCGATTGCTCACCTCTCCCCTCTCACCCCGATTGCTCACCTCTAACCCCTCACCCCGATTGCTCACCTCTCCCCTCTCACCCCGATTGCTCACCTCTCCCCCCTCACCCCGATTGCTCCCCTCTCCCCCCTCACCCCGATTGCTCACCTCTCCCCCCTCACCCCGATTGCTCACCTCTCCCCCCTCACCCCGATTGCTCACCTCTCCCCCCTCACCCCGATTGCTCACCTCCCCCCCCTCACCCCGATTGCTCACCTCTCCCCTCTCACCCCGATTGCTCACCTCTCCCCCCTCACCCCGATTGCTCACCTCTCCCCTCTCACCCCGATTGCTCACCTCTCCCCCCTCACCCCGATTGCTCACCTCTCCCCTCTCACCCAGATTGCTGACCTCTTTCCCCCCTCACCCCAATTGCTGATCGCTTCCCCCCCTGCCAGCCCAATTGCTGACCTCTGCCCCCTCACCCCAATTGCTCACCTCTCCCCCACGTCACCCAAATTGCTCACCTCTTACCCCCGCTAACCCCGATTGCTGACCTCTCTGCCCCATAGCCCTTCTGATTGCCATGGTCCTTGGCTGTGGTTCTCCATTACTGCTGTTTGCCTCTCACCTGCAGCTAGCCTGACAATTTGACCTGCTGTTGGGAGGGATATGCACCTATAAAATGTTAATAAGTTAGTGTCTTTAAGATGGTCAGAACCTCCATGATTGCAGGCTCTCAGTCTGACCCTCCCCGCCTCCCCATTACTGTTGGGGCCTCAAAAAGAGAGAGCAAAGTTGCTGCTCCCGCTCAACAAGTTTTGTGGTGAAAAGTGAGCCTTTGGTGATGAGAGGGTCAGTTACTAATGCCTATCTCTCCATACCACGGTTCAATGCCCTGTTGACTCTCAGTCTCTGCTCAGGGGTGAACTACGTAAGTTAACAAACTGGTTGCCATAGAATCAGATGCCAATAGGAGATATGGGAGAAAACAACAGAATACACCGTATTATACACGTGTATAACCAAATAATCAAACCTGGAAGGTGAAATTTGCTAAAATATGCCCTTCTGGACAGAGTCTATTGAGATTACTCCCTATAATTGGAAAAACAGCAACAGTAGACCAAGAATCAACATAAAAGTGGTGTCACTACATTATGGAGTAGACAGCACAGTCCATGTGAACGCTGTTGAGGTAACCAAACAGGTTTCTATTTGATTCAGTCAGTGCAATGGGGATATATATCACTGGCCTGAAGGCCACACCCAAGAAAAACACTCAATAATTAGGCAAATCTAAGTTGTTTGCACTCTTTGTTCTAACTATTGGAACACTGGCCAATAAGAGTTCGGAGAGATTCAGGTTTACATCCACACTGTTTCGTCAGAGTTGTTAATTTCAGCCATGTTGCTTCAGTGGACCTAGTGAAAGTGAGTGGACTATCCGCACACCCATCTCACTGGGCTCCCTATCTGCAATTACTACTAGCTGGTTCAGACCACTAAAGATTAATGGTCGAAAGCTCAGCCAGGGAATGTGGTATTTCTACAACATTCCAGTTTGGAGCAGGCTTTTGCCGTGCTCAATACCAGTGGCTTGAAAAGGGAATTAGAAACAAAAGTGTACAAAGAAGGCACTAAACACACCAATAACAAATACAGGGCAGCAATTAAAAACTGGGGTTCAGCCATCTAATGTTTGATGATCAAAATTACACGCTGACCAGCTTGGAAAGCAGAGGTTTGGTTCCAAATCAGATACAGTCTCTCAGTGCATGCTGTGGGATAGCATGGCACTGAGAATGTATCTCTTGTAGAAAAGAAGCTCCACTAAATAGTTAGACATTTGGAATGCACAAATTTTTTTGGGTTATTATTTCTACCTCGCATTCCATTAATTTTGGTTCTACAATACAAGTAGAAGACAGTGACTGGTTTCTGAGTGAGAGGCCCTGACAGAGTCATTGGACTGCACTATAGGATCCTGAACCACAATCTCCCAAAAAAGCTCCTGATTTCAACCTGTCTATTTGAGATGAATGCAGGAAGAGAATGAAATAAAGGAGGAAACAGAAGGAAGAACTTGCATTAATGTAGAACCTTATCATGTCCTTAGACATCCCAAGATGTTTCAAACAGATCAAGTGCTCTCCAAATGCAGTCACGACTGTTGTGTTGGGAAATACAGCAGTGAAATTGCACACAGCAAGGTCCCACAAACAACAGAAGTAGTCACTGGCCATTAATTGGGTTTGGTGGTGTTGATTGAGAGATGAATGGTGGTCAAGATACTCCCTCATTCTTCAAATAGAGGTGTGGAACTTTGTTTGTGCAACTGATCAGACAGAAAGATCTGACCTGAAGTTATACGCTTTGGTATGAAGAACAGAAAAGCAGAGTATTATTTAAATGGTGATATATTGGGAAGTGTGGGTGTGCAAAGGGATCTGTGTGTCCTTGTATGCTAGTCAATGAAAGTAAATAGGCAGATGTAGCAAGCAATTAGGAAAGCAAATGGTGTGTTGGCCTTCATTACAAGAGGATTTGAGCTCAGAAGTAGGGGTGTCTTACTACAGTTATACAGAGCCTCGGTGAGACCACGCCTGGAATATTGTGTGAAGTTTTGGTCTCCCTACCTAAGAAAGCATATACTTGCCATAGAGAGAGTGCAGCAAAGGTTCACGAGGCTGATACTGGGGATGGCAGGACTGTCTTATGAGGAGAGATTGGTTCGACTGGGCCTGTAGTCACTAGAGTTTAGAAGAATGAAGGGATTTGATTGAAACGTATAAAATTCTAACAGGGCTAGACAGACTGAATGCAGGGAGGGTGTTTCCCCTGGCTGGGGAATCTAGAACCAGGGGCCACAGTCTCAGGATATGGGGCAGGCCATTTAGGACTGAGTTGAGAAAAAATTGCTTCACTCAGAGGATGGTCAACCTGTGAAATTCTCTATCACAGAAAGCTGTGGAGGCCGAGTCACTAAGTATATTCAAGAAAGAAACTGATAAACTTTTGGATATTAGGGGCATCAAAGGGTACGGAGAGAAAGCGGGAATATGGCATTGAGATAGAGAATCAGCCAGGATCATACTGAATGGCGGAGCAGGGTCAAAGGACCAAATGGCCTACTCCTGCTCCTAGTTTCAATGTTTCTATGAATGGCAAACTCCTGACCAATGCTTCTCCCCCTCAGTACTGATGCCTCAATCTAGATTATCTGCTGATATCAGGGCAAGAGGACAGTTTCTTTGTGAAATTCTAAGGGACAAGTCAAATAGCCTCTCAAGGATCCTTTGTCTCACAGTGCTGCTCCTGTTACCAGTACCCATCACTTCAGCAATCTCAATGCAGAGTAAAGTTGGTGGTGAACTGTCTCTGCAAGGCTGAGGCATGAATATAGAGGTTCCATTGGGTGGAAATCCCCCCAGTCTCCAGATGTAACTTCATTCAGAGACCAAGAGAAACCTTGCAGAAACTTTTCCACTATTCTGCAGGGGAATTTCAACCCTGTAGCATGTAAAGACAACTTAGAAGTGACAGCACCTGGGACAGCTGTTAACAACACAACATCTATTAGCAAAACTCGTCATTGTTCCTGACCATTGGTAGGTCGCTGGTAGGCCTGTAGGCATCGTAACTTGTCTGTTGTCACTGTGAAATTCATCCTGTAATACAAACTGGATGTATTCACAATTTCACAGCCTGGATTGTTACAGAACCAATTCTTCATATTGTGCACATTGTTGTTATAAGAACTCGGAGGCAGATCATGTGATAAGATTTTCATTTAGCTGCAAGAGGAATTAGTTTAACAGAGCTAGAGTTTTGTTTAGGTGTTTAATTTTGCAGATCTGTGGTTGATTTGTGATAGCTGTTCATATTTCAAGCTGGCCTGCCTGCTAAATTAGTAATTTTGGGGTTCAGCAGATCGATTCCATTGATGAAACAGCACACAAACTAATCTTTCCTTCCATTAAGAAGAGTATCACTGTCCTCTACAGGAACTGAGTGGAGTAACAACAGAATATCTAATATCCCAAATGCAGGTCCAGAAATAGCAAGTCATTTAAAATCAAGTGCTTTTCACAACCTCAATATATCCCAGTGTTTCACAATATATGAAGTACTGTCGAAGTGTAGTTATTGTTGAAACGTAATGAAATGAACTGTAACGTAATGAGCTCAAGGGAAATGTTCCCCACTGCAGGGTCCCGGCACAAAGCCTTGTCCACCAGGAACAGCAATCACTGACACTCCACCAGATTTCAGATTGATCACCTTAGACTGAGCTCCAATATAGTCGGTAAAACATGCAGAGCTCACTCCAATCTCTCCTCACAGTCTCCAGCATTTCGAAGATTATCATTAGTGCCTCTGCAATTTCCACTCTCACTTCCCTCAGTACGGTTAGGGTTAGGGTGTTGGCAAATCAACCAAATATCTGCAAAATTAAACACCTAAAATAAACACTAGCTCTGTTAAACTAATCCATTTTTTCAGCATACTTTCTCTCCCCTCTTGCAGCTAAATGAAAATCTTATGTGATCTGCCTCTGTGTTCAACTTCCCTCCTTATAACAACAAATAGGTTTTCTATAAGCATGTAAATAATAAAAGTGTGGTAAAAGAAAGAGTAGGGCTGATTAGGGACAAAATTGCTGGAGTTTTTGAGGAGTTAACAGAGAAGGTTGATAAAGGAAACACTATTGATGTGATGTATATGGATTTTTAAAAGGCATTTGACACAGTGCCACACAACAGACTTGTGACCAAAATTCTAGCTCATGGAATAAAAGGGAAAGTAGGCACTTGGATAAGGAATTAGCTAAGTGACAGGAAACAGAGAGTAGTGGTTAATGGATGTTTTTCAGATTGGAGGAAGATTTGTAATGGAGTTCCCCATTTGTAATGGAGTTGGGACCCTTGCTCTTCCTGATATATATTAATGACCTAGACTGGTGTGCAGGGCAGGATTTCAAAATTTGCAGATAATATGAAGATTGGAAATGTTGTCAACTGTGGTGGGGATAGTCTTGAGCTTCAAAAGGGCAGAGACATGGCAGTGGATTTGGAAGACAAGTGGCAGATGAAGTTCAATGTAGAGAACTGTGAGGTGTTTTTTTTGGCAGGAAGAATGTGGAGAGACAGTAATAAAATAAAGGGAGAAACTCTAAAGGAGGTGCAGGAACAGAGGGACCTCGGTGTATACGTACATAGGTCTTTGAAGATGATGGGAGACATGTTGAGAGAGCAGTTAATATAGCATATAGTATCTTAGGCTTTATTAATAGGGGCATTTGGTACAAGAGTAAGGAGGTCATGTTGATCTTGTATAAGACACTAGTTAGGCCTCATCTGGAGTACTGCATCCAGTTCTGGGCACCATACTTGAGGAAGGATTTGAAGCCATTGGAGACAGTACAGAAGAGATTCACAAGAATGATTCCTGGGATGAAGACCTGTAGCTATGAGGATAGATGGGAGAGGTTGGGAGTATTTTCCTTGGAGAAAAGGCGGCTAAGAGGTATTCAAGATCCTGAGGGGTATGGACAGGGTAAGTAGTGAGAAACTGTTCCCACTCAAGAGAACATCAAGAACAAGAGGGCAGAGATTCAAAATAATTGACAAAAAGAGTGAATGTCATGAGGAAATTTTTTTTCACCCACAGGGTGGTTGGAGTGTGGAACAAACTTCCTGAAAGGGTAGTGGAGGCAGGTTCAATTGAGGAATTCAAAAGGGAATTGGATTGCTACCTGAAGAGAGAATGTGCAAGGGTATGGGGATAAGGCAGTGGACTGGGACTAGGTGGAATACTCTTTCAGAGAGCCAGTGCAGACTCGATGGGCCGAATGGCCTCCTTCTGCTTGTAAAGATAAGGTGATACTGAAAAGCTACAGCTGGAGTTGTTGTTAGCCTCAGAAATTGTTTGGGATAATTATTTTCTCCTGCAAAGAGGTAACACATCCTCTAAACACTGCTTAATGATGTTCTAGGGTGGAAAGTTATACAATAACTATATTTTAAGAGTAAACTGTACCTTTTCCATAACCAGTCGAGCAAGCTTCGTTGGATTAGCTATGTTTCTGACACCGGCAACTGCTCCTGTATCAAGGCTTTTCCCATCCATGATAATGGCATCAAGCTCAACTTCACCACATTCATTCAGCACGGCTCCACAACCTAAATACAACAGGAAAGAAATTCAGTCACACTGCCTCATTTGAAATTCCTGCTCTCGCAATGGCTTTTCTGTCCAAGGTTGAGTCTCCAAGATCCAGTTTCAGCTTTTTTCTCAATTAACACAGTCTGTCTGCTTACATTTTCAATGAATGCCATTTTCTTCCATGTAAATTATCAGCTGAGTTCGAAGTTCAAAAGTTGATAGTTAAATGATTGTTTTTCAAACTGGAGAATAGTGGAGTAGTGTTGCCAGGGGTCAGTGCTAGGACCAAAGGGCAGACAAGTGACAGATGGAATTTAACAGAAAAGTGTGAAGTGATGATTTTTTGCAGAAGGGATAG
This sequence comes from Carcharodon carcharias, assembly GCF_017639515.1. Classification (NCBI taxonomy): domain Eukaryota; kingdom Metazoa; phylum Chordata; class Chondrichthyes; order Lamniformes; family Lamnidae; genus Carcharodon; species Carcharodon carcharias. The sequence goes on from NC_054471.1 coordinate 85,900,033, forward strand.
GAGAGGCAATATAGACTTAATGACAGTTCCAAAGAGTGTGCAGGAACAGAGGAACCTGCAGGTGCATGTACATAGATCTTTGAAGGTGGCAGGATATATTGAGAGCGAGTGATTAGCAAAGCATATGGGATCTTGGATTTCATAAACAGGTGTATTGAGTACAAAAGCAGAGAAGTTATGCTGATTCTTTATAAAGCTTTGGTTAGGTCACAATTAGGTTATTGTGTCCAGTTCTGGTCATCACATGCTAGGAAGGATGTGAGGTTCCTTGCGAGGATGCAGAGGAGATTTACCAGATCCAACAGAGGGCGGTAGTGAGAAGTGACTGAAGCATTCTGGGAGAAGTCACCACATACACTACGACTAAGAAGGGGATCGAGGAGAAGGGGTCTTGCACTCAACAGGAGGAAGAGCATCCAACAAAGGGCGGTGGTGAGAAGTGACTGAAGCATTCTGGGAGAAGTCACTGCAGACACCACAACTCAGAAGGGGATCGAGGAGAAGGACACTGCACTCAACAGGAGGAAGAGCATCCAACAAAGGGCAGTAGATAGAAGTGACTGAAGCATGCTGGGAGAACTCGCCACAGATACTGCAACTCAGAAGAGGTTTGAGGAGATACCACTGTCAAAGAATGGAATAGCCCCAAGCATTACATTGCTGAAGTGTTTCCATCCCTCCCTCCTCTTCAAACCAAAGAAAGAAGAGATGGAGAGGCAGTACCTTCAGGAGTGCATCAGGCCTGCGAGGGATACTCTTCTGAAAGTGGATTTTAAAAAAAAGGAACTGATTGGTGAGTAAATCCTGGTGAGTTTTTTTTTTCAATCTATTAAAGTTATTTATTGCTTAATACTGAGGTAGGAGCTAAAAAAAAAAGTATAGAGTAGTACTGCACAAATATAATTAGTCAAGAAACATGTTTCTAATATAAGGAAACTTATATTAGTTTCCTAACTAATATAAATAAGGCCGCGAGCTAGCGTATTTTTTTTAAGGGAGTAACGAGCTTAATCGAGAGGGACATCATGGCAGGAGATCTCAGACCATAGAACCATAGAAAAGTTACAGCACAGAAGGAGGCCATTCGGTCCATCTTGTCCATGCCAGCCCCAGGACACCCAAGTGCCGTTTATAATCCCACCTTCCTGCACCCGACCCATAGCCCTGCAGTTTACAGCACTTTAGGTGCAGATCCAGGTACTTTTTAAAAGAGTTTAAAGTTTATGCCTCAACTTGGGCAGCGAATTCCAGACACCCACTGCCCTCTGCGTAAAAAAGTTCCTTATATCCCCCCTACACCTTCTGCCGCTTATCTTGAATCTATGTCCCCTGGTTCTAGAATTCTCCATCAAGGGAAACAATTTTATCCTGTCCACTCTATCTATTCCCCTTATAATTTTGTACACCTCAATCAAGTCACTTCTCAGCCTTCTTTGTTCTAAGGAAAATAACCCCAACCTATCCAATCCCTCCTCGTAGCTACACTTTTCCAACCCTGGCAACATTCTTGTAATAATCCTCTGCACTCTCTCCAGAGCTATTATGTCCTTCCTGTAACATGGTGACCAGAACTGCACACAATACTCCAGTTGCAGCCTCACCAGTGTTTTATACAATTCCAACATTATATCCTTACTTTTATATTCTATATCTCTGCCAGACCCATGATATGCTCCTCCTGCAGGATGTGGGAAATGAGGGACGCTTCCAGCGTCCCTGTTGACCATGTTTGCGGAAGGTGTGTCCAAATGCAGCTTCTGGCTAACCGGATTTCGGAGCTGGAGCTGTGGGTGGACTCGTGGAGCATCTGCAATGCTGATCAAGTCGTGGATAGCATATTTAGCAAGGTGGTCACACCACAGGTGAAGATTACACAGGGAGAAAGGGAATGGGTGACTATCAGGAACAGTAAAAGACTCGGAAGGTAGGGCAGGAGTCCACTGTGGCCATCCCCCTCTCTAACAGATATACCGCTTTGGATACTGTTGGGGGCAATGGCCTCTCAGGGGAAAGCAGCAACAGCCAAGTTCATGGCACCGTGAGTGGCTCTGTTGCTCAAAGGGGTGGGAGGAAACAAAGTGGCAGGGCTATCGTGATAGGGGATTCAATAGTTAGGGACACAGACAGGTGCTTCTGTGGCCACAAACATGAATCAAGGATGGTATGTTGCCTGCCTGGTGCCAGGGTCCGGGGTGTCACGGAGCAGCTGCAGGATATTCTGGGGAGGGAAGGTAAACAGCCAGTGGTTGTGGTAAACATTGGTACCAACGACATAGGTAAACTAAGGGATGAGGACCTGCAAGCTCAGTACAGGCAGTTAGGAAATAAAACGTCAAATGTAGTAATCTCAGGATTACTTCCAGTTCCACATGCTAGTGAGAGCAGGAATAAGAGGATAGACCAAATGAACACGTGGCTGGAGAGATGGTGTAGCCGGGAGGGACTCAGGTTCTTGAGGCACTGGGACCAGTTCTGGGGAAGGTGGGACCTGTACAAACCATACGGGCTGCACCCAGGCAGAGCTGGGACCAGTGGTCCTTGCGGGGGCTTTTAATAGTTCTGTTGGGGAGTATTTAAACTAGTGTGGCAGGAGGATGGGATCCCAGGAGTAGGATCAGATAGGTCAGATTCAGATCAGAAAAATGGAGGTAGAACATTAGCTAGGGATATTGTGATAGAAATGGAGTTACAGGAGAAGCAAAGTTTAAAAAGTGTCCAGCAGGGGAAATTGACAGGGTTAAACTGTTAATACTTCAATGCAAAGAGTATTACAAACAAGGTAGATGAATTAAGGGCACAGGTGGACACATGGTAGCAGGATGTCATTGCTGTAACGGAGATCTGGCTAAAGGAGGGACAAAACTGGCAGCTTAATATCTCAGATTATAGAGTCTTCAGACAGAATAGAGTAGGAGATAAAAAAGAAGGGGGGTAGCACGAATGGTTAAAGAATCAATTCCAGTTGTGAGAAGGGTTGACGTACAAAATGGGTCAACAAACGAGGCTTTATGGATTGAGCTTATAAATAAAATAGGGGCAGTCACACTACTGGGAGTATACTACAGACCCCCAAATAGTGAAAGGGAGATAGAAGGACAAATATGAAGGCAAATTTCTGCTTGTAGGAACAAGAGGGCAATAATAGGAGACTTCAACTATCCTAATATCAATTGGGATTCAAACAAAATAAGGGGCACTGAGGGAGAAAAATTCATGTAGTGTGTCCAGGAAATTTTTTTCAACCAATTAGTGACAAACCCAACGAGAGGAGATGCAATTCTCGGCCTAGTCTTGGGGAACGAAGAAGGGCAAGTGGGTGAAGTGACAGTTGGCGACCATATCGGGGGCAGTGATCACAATTCAGTTAGATTTAGCATTACCATGGAAAAGACAGAGATAAGGCAGGAGTAAACGTCTTGAACTCGGGGAAGGCAAATTTTGCAGAAATGAGAAGGGACTTGGCTGAGGTGGACTGGACAGCACTGCTGGAGGATAAAACAGTGGAAAACCAGTTGGAAGCACTAAAAAGCGAAATCCTAATTGTACAAAGTAGACATGTCCCCTACAAAAATAAGAGTGGTACTGCCAAATCTAGACCTCATTGGTTGTCTAGAGGAATACAGAGGAAGATCAAACAGAAAAAGAAAGCATATGATAGGCACAAAGAACTAAGCACTGCAGATAGCCTAGACGAATATAGGAAGTGCAGGGACGTAGTAAATAAGGAAATCAAAGCGAGGGCATGAAAAATAGATTAGCAAGTAAAGTTAAAGATAACCCAAAGATGTTTTACCAATACATTATTGCCAAAAGGTTAGTTAAGGAAAAAATGTGACCTATCATAGATGAAGAAGGAAACTTGTGTGTAGATGCAGAGGCTGTGGGAAGGGCTTTGAATGAATATTTTGTCTCCGTGTTTACAAAGGAAAGGGAGGATGTAGATATAGTAGTCCAGGAGGAACACTGCAAGATATTGGACGGGATAGTCATATAGAGAGAGGAAGTACTCGAAGGGCTGAAATCCTTGAAAGTTGTTAAGTCACCAGGGTCAGATGGATTGTTTCCGAGGCTGCTGAAGGAAGTCAGGGAGGAGATAGCAGATGCTCTGAGGATGATTTTCCAATCTTCACGAGATACAGAGGAGGAACCGGAGGACTGGAGAAATGCAAACACAGTTCCATTGTTTAAAAAGGGATCAAAGGAAATGCCAAACAATTATAGGCCAGTTAGTCTTACATCAGTGGTGAGCAAATTAATAGAATCAATCCTGGGAGATAGGATCAACTGTCATGTGGAAAGGCATGGACTAGTCAGGGATGGTCAGCATGGATTTGTTAAAGGAAGGTCTTGCCTCACAAATTTGATTGAATTCTTTGAGGAAGTGACAAGAAGGGTTGATGAAGGTAGTGCAGTGGATGTTGTGTACATGGATATTAGCAAGGCATTTGACAAGGTCCCCCATGGGCTTTTACTTTCCTGACCAATCTGCCATGGGATTCAGGGTAATGTGGCAAACTGGATAAAAGGTTGGCTTTGTAACAGGAAACAAAGGGTAATGGTTGATGGATGCCCTTGCGAATGGAAAGTTGTCTCAAGTGGTATTCCACAGGGATCGGTGTTGGGACCTTTGCTGTGTGTTATATATTAACGATTTGGACGTGAACGTGGGGGGCATGATTGGGAAATTTGCAGATGGCACAAAGATTGGCTAAGTAGTGGATAGTGTAGAGGATAGCCATAATCTCCAAAACGATATAGATGGGTTGGTGGAGTGGGCAGTAAAGTGGCAGATGGATTTTAACATAGACAAGTGTGAGGTCATACATTTAGGGAGGTCACACAGTTACAGGGATTACACAAGAAATGGGAATATACTAAGAGAGGTAGATGAAGTTAGAGATCTTGGCGTACGAGTACACAGGTCCCTGGAGGCAGCTGTTCAAGTAGACAAGATTGTAAAGAAGGCATATGGAATGCTCTCCTTCACTGGCAGAGGTATAGAATATAAAAGTAAGGATATAATGTTGGAATTGTATAAAACACTGGTGAGGCCACAACTGGAGTATTGTGTGCAGTTCTGGTCACCACATTACAGGAAGGGCGTAATAGCTCTGGAAAGAGTGCAGAGGAGGTTTACAAGAATGTTGCCAGGGTTAGAAAAGTGTAGCAATGAGGAGAGATTGGATAGGTTGGGGTTATTTTCCTTAGAACAAAGAAGGCTGAGAGGTGACTTGATTGAGGTGTACAAAATTATGAGGGGAATAGATAGAGTGGACAGGGTAAAATTGTTTCCCTTGATGGAGAACTCTAGAACCAGGGGACATAGATTCAAGATAAGTGGCAGAAGGTTTAGGGGGGACATGAGAAAGAACTTTTTTATGCAGAGGGTAGTGGGTGTCTGGAATTCGCTGCCCAAATTGGTGGTAGTGGCATAAACTTTAAACTCTTTTAAAAAGTACCTGGATCTGCACCTAAAGTGCCGTAAGCTGCAGGGCTATGGGCCAGGTGCAGGAAGCTGGGATTAGAAAGGGCACTTGGGTGTCCTGGGGCTGGCATGGACAAGATGGACCGAATGGCTTCTTTCTGTGCTGTAACTTCACTACAGTTCTAATAGTTCCAGGGATGAAGGATTTTAGCCACAAGGTTAGGTTGGAGAAGCTGGGATTGTTTTCCTTCAAGCAGAGGTGATTGAGGAAAAATTTGATAGAGACACACAAGATTATGATGGGTTTAGATAAAATAGACAAGAAAAGCTGATGGTACAAGGACTATGGGACACAGATTTAAGGTTTTGGGCAAGAGATGTTGCAGGGAATGAGAAGATTTTTTTTTACACAGTAAGTGGTAATGATCTTAAACTCACTGCCCACAAGTGTGATTGAAGTGGAGACAATCAATGGATTTAAAGAAGAAATTGGGTGGGGACTCGAGAGAAATAAACTTGCTGACTATTGGGATAGAGCGAGGAATGGAACTGACTGGATTGCGCTGCAGAGAGCCAGCATGGACTCGATGGGCCAAATAACCACCTGCTGTACTGGAATTGTGCTAATCATTCAACTTGCTCCTCCCTGACTTTTCTCCTTTCATTCCCACAAGAACTTCACTCAGGTTTGTTCTTCATGGGAGCCTGCATAGTAAATGTTGACTGGTTGTTCAACCAGTAAGAATTTTACTGCTGCAGAAAATCACACAGGCTTTATTATCATCCTCTTCACCAAATCCATGCACACTGTCCTAGCAATCCCTCATACCAAAGTGTAAGTCTGACCTTCTACATATTGTGACTGCATTTAAAGAGACAGCCACCAAGCCAAAACTACGCAAAAACACCCCAGAGACAATTTTCACTCAGTAAGGACTTGAAAACGAGGATGGCTGTTTGACCACTTGTTACGACCGATAACCAACCAGCTGTAACTCTCAGAGGAGGGTGAAGCATTTGCCTAAACCCAACAGTGGGCCTCCTTACACACACACATGCACCCACACACGCACACATTCTAAGAACCACCAAAAGAAGTGAGAGCCCTGGCTGAGTTTGTCCACCCTGCTTGTCAACAGCCCTTTGAGGTAAAGATTGATTCAAACCTACCTCACTTCAAAGGTCATTGTTCCGTGCAGAAACATTGATAAATCAGGTCATTCCTGGCTTAATACACCAACACATTCAATCCTAAATTCCTAGCATCTCTCATGCACTAAAGAACAACTGGGCAAATATTGCACCAGAAGTAGCATTGCCCCTTCAAGGGGACACAAACACCAATATTCCTTTTAACTACATTTTTTCATGTCTTTGGTATCATATGGCCATATTTTCTTTCAGCAAAGTTTCTTCTATGTCGAAGAAGGGATAAGCTTAACATCCATGATGGGAAAGATACTGAAATCGATATTGGAACAAATGTTAGGACAGCATCTGGAGGCAGAAATTGTAACTTAAAAATAGTCAGCACGGATTCTGAAAGCTTGAATCATGCTTAAGTAGCCTGATAGAACTCTTTGAAAAGGTAATGGAAATTTATACAAGAGTAATTCAGTAGATGTCAGAAATTGAGATTTGCAAGTGGCCTGAGATAAAGTACCACATGGTGGGCTCAAGGGTTAGGGCGAGAGGACAAATAGCTGAATGGATAACAAATTGAATAAAAACAACAGTAACAGAGAAGAGGGTAAAGGGTAGTTATTCAGATTGGAGCAGGTTTGAAAGCAGTGTTCTACAAGGATCAGTGCTGGGCTCACTGTTACTCAGTTTATATTAATGGTTTGGACTGAAGAACAATTTACTCAGTATCAAAATTTGCAGATAATACAAAACTGGGGGGGGGGGTGTAGCTAACACGTTTGAAGAATGCAAAATAACTGAAAAAGACATTAGAAAACTTGCAGACGGTGCAGTTAATTGGCAAATAGACTTTAACAGATAAACATGAAGTGAAGCAGTTTCATAGGAAATATAGAAACTACACCTTAGAAAATAAGAAACTGAATGGAATATAAGAGCAAAGGGATCTATGAATACAGGATAACAAATCATTAAAAACAGTATCACAGTTCAGTAACGCAATTTTTTAAAATAGCACAGAATTCAAAAGAAGCTACATAAAAATAAAACAGAAAATGCTGGAATTAGTCAACAGGTCAGGCAGCATTCGTGAAGAAAGAAACAGAGTTAACGTTTCAAATCATAGTAATTGGGAAAAGTTAAGAGATGCAATAGGTTTTGAGACAAGGGCAAAAGTAGGGTCTGTGACAGGAAAACAGGAGAATTGAATGACAGAAAGGGTTAATCTTACAGGGCTAAAGGGAATGGGTGATGATCTCCATGCTGTAAACAGGACATAGAAGCACTAGAGAGTGCAAAAACCTGATCTGGAACTGAGAAATTTCAGCTATCGGGAAAGGTTGAACAGATTAAGACTGACCTGATAGAGGTCCTTAAAATTATGAACAGGTTGGACAGGTTAGATATGAAATGAAAGTTTCCATTTGTGGGAGAATTGAAAACTAGAGGCTATAATTACAAGATAATTACTAATAAATCAATAGGACAATAATTTACTCAGTGGTTAGAATGTGGAAATTGCGAACACAGGAAGCCAGTGAGACTTCAAAAGGAAGGCAAACAAGTGCATGAGGGAAAGGAAATGGAAAATTTGCTGGAAGGCGTAAATGAGGTAGATGGAATGGGAGGAGACTCATGCAAAAGAACACAGCACCACAGACTAGTTGGCCGAATGGCCTGTTTCCATGCCGTATATTCCATGTAAATTTTTCTTAGTGCAAGATCAAACCTGTCTTTACATCACACTAGTCTTGGCCTCAAGGTGTCCCAAAGCTCTTCACATACAATGAAGTATTTTTGTTCACGTTCTACCCTCCATAAACTTGAGGTCATCTGAAACTCTGCTCCCCAAGTTCATATGAGAACAAAAGAAATAGGAGCAGGAGTAGACCATACAGCCCACCGAGCATGCTCTGCCATTCAATAAGATCATGGCTGATCTTCGGGCTCAAATTCACTTTCCCACTGCTCCCCATGTCCCTTGATTCCCAAAAATCTGACTATTTCAGCCTTAAATATATTTAACGATGGAGCATCCACAGTTCTCAAGTGGAGAATTTAAAACATTCACAGCCCTTTGGGTGAGGAGGTTTCTCCTCATTAATGTCCTAAATGATCCCAAGACTGTGGCCATATATTCTAGATTCCCCAACCAGAGGAACAAGGTCCACCCCACCTCGAGCTCCTCAATGATAATATCTACCTTCAGTTCCTGTCGTCCGATTGACTGAAAAAACAACTCAGAGCTAGGGTCCAGACTACCAAAGAAATGTTAGGACTGAGGAGCTGCGGTAGTGAAGACGGGTGGTGGTGGAGCCAGGCCAGGGTTGGGTGGGGGATGGTGGGGTTGTGAGCAAACTTGGGGATGCTGTGCTCCTCAGCAGGCTCTGCAGTTGCAGGCCCTAAATATATCAACCTAAATACCAGTGTAATATATGAACCTATATACCAGTGTATGTCCAGGGCAATCAACCCAAATTTTCACACTGACAGACCATCAGTGAGCGATCTACTGGAGCCCATTCAGATGCACTGCAACATCTGGATCTGAGTTTAAATGGGCTCCGTAGAAGTTATGATGCCATTATGGCCTCTAACAGTGGTGAACTTCAGTGTTCACTGCTATTGAGACTGCAAAATCCAGTTAATATTCTCTGTCGCTTTGTTTAAGTCGTTAATATAGATCGTAAATAGCTGAGGCCCCAGCACTGATCATTAGTTACAGCACTCCACTGTTTCGGTCCATTATCCAATCCTCTACCCATGCTAATATATGACCCCCAACTCTATGGGCCCTTATTTTCCCTATTAACCTTTTGTGTGGAACCCTTTAAAATTTTTTTTGGAAATTCAAGTATACTACATCTACTGGTTCCCTTGATCTATGCTATTAGATACATTCTCAAAAAATTAAAATTTTTCAAACAGAATTTTCCTTGTCTGATCATCCTATGATTTTCTAAATGCATTGTTAAGGCTTCCTTATTAACAGATTTCAGCATTTTCCCAAAGACTGATGTCTGACTAACTCGCCTGAAATTCCGTTTTCTCTCTCCCTCCTTTCTTGAATAGTGGAGTTACATTTGCTAATTTCCAATCTGCTGGGATCATTCTAGAATCTAGGGAAGTTTGGAAAATCATAACCAACGCATCCACAATCCTTGTAGAACTCTTTTAGAACCCTAGAATATCGACCATCAGGTCCTGGAGATTTGATGGATTTTCATCCCTTAAGTTTCTCCAATAAAGTAATTAATATCAGCAGGAAAAAAAATAAGTTCCTCACACTTTTTAGCCCATGGTTAGCCGCTACTTCTGGTACGCAACTTGTTTCTTCTACTGTGAAGACATACACACAGTATTGTTCAATATCTCTGCCATTTCCTCATTCCCCGTAATAGTTTCTCCAGTCTCTGCCCCTATGGGGCCAATGCTTACTTTAACTACTCTCCTTTTTATATACTTGTAAAAGCTCTTACAATCTATTTTTATATTCCTGGCTAGTTTACTCTCATATTCTGTCTTTCCCTTACCAACATTTTGGTGGCCCTTTGCTGGTTAGTAAATCACTCCCAATCCTCAGGTTTACTACTATTCTTTACAACATTGTAAGTCTTTTCCTTTAACTTAATAACATCTTTATCTTCCTTAGTAACCCTGGATAGATTGTTCTTGCTGAGTTTTTTTTAATGAAACGTACTTTTATTGAACATTTTGAATTACTTCTTTAAATGCTTCCTACCGTTTATTTACTACCATATCCTTTAGTCTATTTACTCAATCAGCCTTAACCAGTTCTCCCCTCATACCTAGATAATTGGCTTTAAGTTTAAGATTCTAGTTTGGAACTAGAAGATGTCACTTTCAAATTTGATACAGAATTCAATTGTAATATGATCATTTTTCCCCAATGGATCTTTTACTATGAGATTACTAATTAACCCTGCCTCATTGCATTAAATTAGATTAGACTATTAATTAACCCTGCATCATTGCATTATACTAGATCCAAAATAGCTTGCACCAAATCCTATTTTTACCCATCATCTGTGTTTGCTGACCTACAATGACTCCCAGTCAAAGAACTGAGGATGTGTAAAATTCACATCCTTAATTTCAAATCCATCCATGGCCTCACCCTCCCTCTATCTCTGTAATGTCTACCACAGGCCTCAGATACCTGTGCTCATCTAATTCTAGCCTCTTGAACATCCCCTTTTTAATTGCTCCACCATTGATGACCATGTCTTTAGCTGCCTAGGCCCTAAACTCTGGAATTCCTTCCCTACATCTCTCTATCTTGCTTTCCTCCTTTAAGTCACTCCTTAAATCTACCTCTTTGATCAAGCTTTTGGTCATCTGCACTAATAACTCCTCGTGGTTTAGTGTGGTGCTTTGTTTTAGAATGGTCCTGCAAAGTGGCTTGGAATGTTTCATTACATTAAAAGGAGTTTTATACGTACAAGTTGTAATGTAGGAAACACAGCAACCAATTTGCACCTTATTCACCTTGGGGATTTGTACTGTACCATGCAATAATGAAATGGTTGAAGTTAATCATTGCCAGGATGCTTTAAAGTTCAGGGAACAATTGAGTTGGTTTATTAGTTGATCTATCTAGTTTCTGCTGAAAGGGCAAGGTGTGTAATTCTTGCCTGTTGACTTATTTTCGTCACCAGATTATGAAAGGAGATAGCCAAAACAATCTTGAGATAGGGAAACAGATAGTGCGCTCAGGGTGATTCATTACATGCTTAAATTATATATAGATTAACTATTTGGAAGTTTTGTCGGTACTCTCAGTTCTGGGGGTCATACTCCTAGCACTCACCATGAAATAAAGCATCATCATGGATAGAGTGCATGGCAAGACAGATGAAGATCTGAGTTTTTCTTAACAATTGCAGGATCATAACGATTGACAAGAGACAAGCATCACATCTTTATCCACAGGATAATATGGTTATTTTCTCTGCCTACTTACAGGTTTGATATGTTCCCAACTTGGTCATGAGCAATAAAAGGATCAAGGTGTAAACCATCAATTTGGTTGACAAATTTGAATATTTTTACAGGACAGCAACAGGTTAGGTGAGAAACTTGGAGGTACAGACTGAAATCAAGAGAGAACACTAAGGTATGTTAATATATCAAGTGAGAATCTTGCTGACCAGGTCAACAATGTAGCATGCACACGAAAGTTAGATTGATATGTAATGTCTACACTTATAGAATGAATGATCTATGAGCCAACCTCCAGGTTGGTAGCTACCTCCATGCGCCTACCTCAGGGTAGTAGCTACCTCCATGAGCCTACCTCAGGGTAGTAGCTATCTCCATGAGCCTACCTCCAGGTTGGTAGCTACCTCCATGGAATGTTATCATTGGTTTGTTGGTCGACTCACCGTCGCCGCCAAAAAGAGCATCACCCAAGACTTCAGAGAAGAATACGCTCCCTGCTGGACAAAGGAGACCAAGGACCTGCTCTGGCAATGCAATTAGTATGGCAGCCCACCAGTTGCAAAGGTCTTGTTTGAGTCTCTAGATTCAGCCAGGCACCAGCGTTGAAGGCCTGGACTTCAAGCACTCTAGTCACTATGCCTGGCCCCTCCTTCATGCCTTGGAGTAGCTAATCTTGCAGAATACAAGGCCCCAAAAGTCCGGCCCAATTTTTATAGCCTCCAAATTAGTGGAAAGTACAAAAGGACCTCTCAACAAGAACACTGAGAGAGGGGTTCATTGGCAATTCCACTGGACAGTGGCTTTGATCCCTCCACAAACCCACATCCCCATCAGGATAGATGAGATGAAGGAAGGGCTCACGGCAATGAAGAAAGCGAGTAGAGTGTGTGCACAGTAACAGGGCTATAGTGATAGGTGATTCAATAGTAAGGGGAACAGACAGGCATTTCTGTGGCCGCAAGAGATTCAAGAATGATATGTCGCCTCCCTGGTGCCAGGGTCAAGGTCTCGGAGAGGCTGCAGGGAATTCTGAAGGGGGACGGCGAACAGCCAGTGGTCATGGTATTTTGGTACCAACGACATAGGTTAAAAAAAGGGATTAAGTCCTAAAAGCTGAATATAGGGAGTTAGGACGTAAATTAAAAAGTCGACCTCAGAGGTAGTAATCTCAGGATTACTACCAGTGCCATATGCTCACAAGAGTAGAAATAAAAAGATACAAAAGGATCTAGGTGTCCTTATACACCAGTCAATGAAAGTAAATAGGCAGGTGCAGCAACAATTAGGAAGACAAATGGTACGTTGGCCTTCATTGCAAGAGGATTTGAGTTCAGAAATAGGGAAGTCTTACTGCAGTTATACAGGGCTTTGGTGAGACCACATCTGGAATAGTGTGTGCAGTTTTGGTCTCCCTACCTAAGAAAGGATATATTTGCCACAGAGAGAGTGCAGTGAAGGTTCACGAGGTTGATACTGGGGATGACAGGACTGTCTTATGAGGAAAAATTGGTTCGACTGGGCCTGTATTCACGAGAGTTTAGAAGAATGAGAGGGGATCTGATTGAAACATATAAAATTCTAACAGGGCTAGACAGACTGGATGCAGGGAGGATGTTTCTCCTGGTTGGGGAGTCTAGAACCAGGGGCCACAGTCTCAGGATATGGGGCAGGCTACTTAGGACTGAGATGAGGAAAAATTTCCTCACTCAGAGGGTGGTCAACCTGTGGAATTTTCTACCACAGGAGGCTGTGGAGGCCAGGTCACTTAGTATATTCAAGAAAAAAACTATAAATTTTTGGATATTAGGGGCATCAAGGGATATGGAGAGAAAGCGGGAATATGGCATTGTGATTGAGGATCAGCCATGATCACATTGAATGGCGGAGCAGGCTCGAAGAGCCTACTCCTAGTTTCTACGTTTCGAACAGCAGGGAGGTTATGATGAACTTAGGATGAACGGTGGCACCACCACTGTGCTGAATCAGATAGATTTCAAACAGATCTAGCGACTCAAGACTGGGCATTCATGAGGTGCTGTGAGCCATCAACAGCTGCAGAATCATACTCAAACACAATCTGTTACCTTGTGGCCTGACATATCCCCTAGTCTACCATTACCATCAAGCCAGAGGATCAACCCTGGTTCAATAAAGAGTGTAGGAGGGCATACCAGCAACAGCACCAGGCATACCTGAAAATGAGATGTCAACCTGGTGAAGCTATAACACAGGACTACTTGTGTGCCAAACAGCATAAGTAGCAAGTGATACACAGAGTTAAACGATCCCACAACCAACAGATCAGATCTAAGCTCTGCAGTCCTGACGCATCCAGTTGTGAATGGTGGTGGACAATTAAACAACTCACTGGAGGAGGAGGCTTCATAAATATCCCCATCCTGAACGATGGAGGAGCCCAGCACATCAGTGCAAAATATAATGTTGAAGCATTTGCTACAATCTTCAGCCAGAAGTGCCGAGTGGATGATCCATCTCGGCCTCCTCCGGAGGTCCCCAGCATCACAGATGCCAGTCTTCAGCTAATTCGATTCACTCCACGTGATATCAAGAAATGGCTGAAGGAACTTGATACTGCAAAGGCTATGGGCCCTCACAATATCCCAGCAATAGCACTGAAGACTTGTGCTCCAGAACTCGCCAATCCCCTAGCCAAGCTGTTCCAGTATAGCTGCAACACTGGCATCTACCCGGCTATGTGGAAAATTGCCTAGTTATGTTCTGTACACAAAAAGCAGGACAAATCTAACCCAGCCAATTACTGCCCCATCAGTCTACTCTCGATCATAAGTAAAGTTATGGAAGGGTTTTCATCAACAATGCTATGAAGCAGCACTTGCTTAGCAATAACCTGTTCACTGACTCCCAGTTTGAGTTCCGCCAGGGCCACTCAGCTCTTGACCTCATTAAGGCCTTGGTTCAAACATGGACAAAACAACTGAACTCCTGAGGTGAGGTGAGAGTGACTGCCCTTGACATCAAGGCTGCATTTGACCGAGTGTGGCATCAAGGAGTCCCAGCAAAAGTGGAGGCAATGGGAATCAGGGGGAAAACTCTCTGCTGGTTGGAGTTATACCTAGCACAAAGGAAGATGGCTGTGGTTGTCGGAGGTTAGTCATCTCAGCTCCAGAACATCACTGCAGGAGTTCCTCAGGGTAGTGTCCTCGGCCCAACGATCTTCAGCTGCTTCATTAATGATCTTCCTTCCATCATAAGGTCAGAAGTGGGGATGTTCGCTGACAATTGCACAATGTTCAGCACCATTCGCAATTCCTCAGATACTGAAGCAGTCCATGTCCAAATGCAGCAAGACCTGGACAATGTCCAGGCTTGGGCTGACAAGTGGCAAGTAATGTTCATGCCACACAAGTGTCAGGTAATGACCATCACCAACAAGAGAGAATCCAACCATCGCCCCTTGATGTTCAATGGCATTACCATCACTGAATCCCCCCACTACCAACATCCTCGGGATTACCATTGACCAGAAACTGAACTGGACTAGCCATATAAATACTGTGGCTACAAGAGCAGGTCAGAGGTTAGGAATCGTGTGACGAGTAACTCACCTCCTGACTCCCCAAAGCCTGCCCACTATCTACAAGGTAGAAGTCAGAAGTGTGATGGAATACTCCCCACTTGCCTGGATGAGTGCAGCTCCCCACAACACTCAAGAAGCTTGACACCGTCCAGGACAAAACAGCCCGCTTGATTGGCACCACATCCACAAACATTCACTCCCTCCACCACCAATGCACAGTGACAGCAGTGTGTACCATCTACAAGATGCATTGCAGGAACTCACCAGGCTCCTTCGACAGCACCTTCCAAACCCACGACCACTACCATCTAGAAAGACAAGATAGGTGGGAACACCACCACCTAGAAGTTCCCCTCCAAGTCACTCACCATCCTGGCTTGGAAATATATTGCCTTCACTGTCACTGGGTCAAAATCCTGGAACTCCATCCCTAACAGCACTGTGAGTGTACCTACACCACATGGACTGCAGCAGTTCAAGAAGGCAGCTCACCGCTACCGTCTCAAGGGCAAAAAGGGATGGACAATAAATGCTGGCCCAGCTAGCGAAGCCCACATCCCATGAATGAAGAAGAAAAAAATCACTTATGGGAGTGGTGTACAGGCCCCCTAATTGTAATTACACAATAGGACAGAGTGAAAAAGAAGAGATAGTGGGAGCTTGCCAGAAAGGTACAACAATAATCATGGAGGATTTTAACAAAAAAACTGCGGATGCTGGAAATCCAAAACAAAAACAAAAACAGAATTACCTGGAAAAACTCAGCAGGTCTGGCAGCATCGGCGGAGAAGAAAAGAGTTGACGTTTCGAGTCCTCATGACCCTTCGACAGAACTTGAGCTCGAGTCCAAGAAAGAGTTGAAATATAAGCTGGTTTAAGGTGTGTGTGTGGGGGGCGGAGAGAGAGAGGTGGAGTGGGGGTGTGGTTGTAGGGACAAACAAGCAGTGATAGAAGCAGATCATCAAAAGATGTCACAACAGTAGTACAAAAGAACACAGGTGTTAAAGTTAAAGTTGGTGATATTATCTAAACGAATGTGCTAATTAAGAATGGATGGTAGGGCACTCAAGGTATAGCTCTAGTGGGGGTGGGGAGAGCATAAAAGATGTAAAAAAAAAAATTATTTTTTTTTATATAATGGAAATAGGTGGGAAAAGGAAAATCTATATAATTTATTGGAAAAAAAAAAGGAAGGGGGAAACAGAAAGGGGGTGGGGATGGGGGAGGGAGCTAACGACCTAAAATTGTTGAATTCAATATTCAGTCCGGATGGCTGTAAAGTGCCTAGTCGGAAGATGAGGTGTTGTTCCTCCAGTTTGCGTTGGGCTTCACTGGAACAATGCAGCAAGCCAAGGACAGACATGTAGGCAAGAGAGCAGGGTGGAGTGTTAAAATGGCAAGCGACAGGGAGGTTTGGGTCATTCTTGCGGACAGACCGCAGGTGTTCTGCAAAGCGGTCGCCCAGTTTACGTTTGGTCTCTCCAATGTAGAGGAGACCACATTGGGAGCAACGAATGCAGTAGACTGAGTTGGGGGAAATGCAAGTGAAATGCTGCTTCACTTGAAAGGAGTGTTTGGGTCCTTGGACGGTGAGGAGAGAGGAAGTGAAGGGGCAGGTGTTGCATCTTTTGCGTGGGCATGGGGTGGTGCCATAGGAGGGGGTTGAGGAGTAGGGGCTGATGGAGGAGTGGACCAGGGTGTCCCGGAGGGAGCGATCCCTACGGAATGCCGATAGGGGGGGTGAAGGGAAGATGTGTTTGGTGGTGGCATCATGCTGGAGTTGGCGGAAATGGCGGAGGATGATCCTTTGAATGCGGAGGCTGGTGGGGTGATAAGTGAGGACAAGGGGGACCCTATCATGTTTCTGGGAGGGAGGAGAAGGCGTGAGGGCGGATGCGCGGGAGATGGGCCGTGGTTGTAGGGACAAACAAGCAGTGATAGAAGCAGATCATCAAAAGATGTCACAACAGTAGTACAAAAGAACACAGGTGTTAAAGTTAAAGTTGGTGATATTATCTAAACGAATGTGCTAATTAAGAATGGATGGTAGGGCACTCAAGGTATAGCTCTAGTGGGGGTGGGGAGAGCATAAAAGATGTAAAAAAAAAAAATATTTTTTTTTATAATGGAAATAGGTGGGAAAAGGAAAATCTTGGGCTTCACTGGAACAATGCAGCAAGCCAAGGACAGACATGTAGGCAAAAGAGCAGGGTGGAGTGTTAAAATGGCAACGACCGTGGGTGGAAAACCTCGGTTAAGGAAGAAGGAGGACATGTCAGAGGAACTGTTTTTGAAGGTAGCATCATCGGAACAGGTGCGACGGAGGCGAATGAACTGAGAGAATGGGATGGAGTCCTTACAGGAAGCGGGGTGTGAGGAGCTGTAGTCGAGATAGCTGTGGGAGTCGGTGGGTTTGTAATGGATATTGGTGGACAGTCTATCACCAAAGATTGAGACAGAGAGGTCAAGGAAGGGAAGGGAAGTGTCAGAGATGGACCATGTGAAAATGATGGAGGGGTGGAGATTGGAAGCAAAATAAATACATTTTTCCAAGTCCCGACGAGAGCATGAAGCGGCACCGAAGTAATCATCGATGTACCGGAGAAAGAGTTGTGGAAGGGGGCCGCATGCCCATGCAAAAGATGCAACACCTGCCCCTTCACTTCCTCTCTCCTCACCGTCCAAGGACCCAAACACTCCTTTCAAGTGAAGCAGCATTTCACTTGCATTTCCCCCAACTTAGACTACTGCATTCGTTGCTCCCAATGTGGTCTCCTCTACATTGGAGAGACCAAACGTAAACTGGGCGACCGCTTTGCAGAACACCTGCGGTCTGTCCGCAAGAATGACCCAAACCTCCCTGTCGCTTGCCATTTTAACACTCCACCCTGCTCTCTTGCCCACATGTCTGTCCTTGGCTTGCTGCATTGTTCCAGTGAAGCCCAACGCAAACTGGAGGAACAACACCTCATCTTCCGACTAGGCACTTTACAGCCATCCGGACTGAATATTGAATTCAACAACTTTAGGTCGTGAGCTCCCTCCCCCATCCCCACCCCCTTTCTGTTTCCCCCTTCCTTTTCTTTTTTTTTCCAATAAATTATATAGATTTTCCTTTTCCCACCTATTTCCATTATATAAAAAAAATAATTTTTTTTTTACATCTTTTATGCTCTCCCCACCCCCACTAGAGCTATACCTTGAGTGCCCTACCATCCATTCTTAATTAGCACATTCGTTTAGATAATATCACCAACTTTAACTTTAACACCTGTGTTCTTTTGTACTATTGTTGTTGACATCTTTTGATGATCTGCTTCTATCACTGCTTGTTTGTCCCACTCCACCTCTCTCTCTCTCTCCGCCCCCCACACACACACTTTAAACCAGCTTATATTTCAACTCTCTCTTGGACTCGAACTCAAGTTCTGTCGAAGGGTCATGAGGACTCGAAACGTCAACTCTTTTCTTCTCCGCCGATGCTGCCAGACCTGCTGAGTTTTTCCAGGTAATTCTGTTTTTGTTTTTGTTATGGAGGATTTTAATCTACTTATAGACTGGAAAAATCAGATGGGCAAAGGGAGACTGGATGAGGAGATCATACAATGTTTTCGGGATATTTTCTTAGAACAGCACATTCTGGAGCCAACCAGAGAGCAGGCAATACTATACCTAGTATTGAGCAACAAGATTGACTGATAACCTCCTAGCGAAGGCAACCTGAGGTAGCAGCGATCATAATATGATTGAATTTTACATTCATTTTGAGGGAGAAACCAATGCATCCAAGACTTGTACTTTAAACTTAAATAAGGGCAATTATGGGGACATGAAAGCAGAGCTAGCTAAAGTGAACTGGCAAATGAGATTAAGGGATATGTCAATGGAAGTTCAGTGGCAGGCATTTAAGGGGATATTTCAGAATATACAGAATCGATACATTCCAAGGGGAGGGCCTGTTGGGGAAGGAAACAGTTAACTCAGTTAACAACCTAAGTACCCATTTGGATGTCTAAGAGGGAAAACAGGTGAGAAAAGTTCTCTGTAGAGTTTTATACATCAAAAATAAAACACTATCTGAAGGAGTCTTTATTACCCAACAGCTATTGGAGCTTAATAATGGTAGCAGAGAATGGTTGCTGCTTGTAAGCAAAAGACTGAAAACTAAGCTTTCTTTTGTCAAAAGACTGTATTTGGAGTTAACTTTAAGAGCAGAGTGGTTTGGATTAACTTTAGAGAATGGCTGAATCAAAATGTAGAGTTTCAGGGTATGATTACCCACTGATGTTTTCTGAGAGTGAACCCTATGAGCAATGGAAGAATGGAGTAACTATGTGGACACTGGTTACGTCCTTGCCGAAGAAAAAACAAGGAATGGCCTTGGCACTTTCGTTATCATACAAAAGCAAAATAAGATGCAAAGTATTTTTGGAGTTGGAGCCTGAGCATTTGAACACGGATGAAGGTTTGGAACTGTTATTAGATTTCATGGATAAAATCTATCAGAAGGATGACTTATTAAGTGCTCACGAAGTATGGCCTGATTTTGACAAATTTATAAAATTGGAGGATAGCTCGATGGAAGATTACATAATGGAATTCAATAGACTATATGCAAGATTGCAAAAATTCCACCTAGAAATTCCCCAATCACTGTTGGCATTTAAGTTACCAGACTGTGCCAAGGTACCGAACATGGACAGACTTCTGGTTCTGACAAGAGTTAAATTTGTGCAAAGACACACACTGCTGGAACAGATGCCAGAAGTTCTAAAAAAAACCCTCTGAAAACATTCCTTTCTGGCGGCATTCATGGCACAAACGGGTTATTCAGCGGTAAGACAGAAAATCGAGGATACAATGTTAACTGGATGGCAAGATTGTTTAGAAACAGGACGCAGGCATCAGTACGAAAGGAGGTTTGTAACTAGAAACAATAAGGACAGAAACACGTTTGACATTTATGGCAGGAGAAGAGAATTGGGGAATTACAACAAAAGAATGAACCCCAGAAATGCTCAAGGTGTGGTCAATCGATGTTTTAGATATGATTCAAAATACCTTTATGCAATAAACTATCTTAAACAATGAGGTGTTCGAAATTAAACATGAGACAGAAGACTCAGAAGATGGAGATATTGACCAAAGAGAGGGCATGGTATTAGTTACAAGTTTCAGACCGGTGATTAACATCTTGGTTCAGAGTCCTTCAACTGTATGGTGCTAGATAGCAGATGTATGTCTACAGTCTGTGGTGTGGGCTGGTTAAAATGCTACCTGGACTCCTTAAATGACAAGGAATGGAATAAGGTTAAAGAATTTGAGAGTTCCACCAGTTTTAGATTTGGAGATGATAATACCATAAAATCTTTAAAAAGGGTAGTGATTCCTAGTAAGATAGCTGGAGTCAATCATTTCATCAGCATGGATGTAGTGCCTAGTGAAATACCGTTACTGTTGAACAGGCCATTGATGAAGAAAGCACAAATTAAGCTGGACATGGAAAATGGCCACTGTATTTGGAAAACCTGTAGATTTGCAATTTATGCAATCTGGACACTATTGAATTCCTTTAATGAAACCTAACTTTCCTAATAAGGAAATTAAAGAAGTGTCATTAGTATCAGAGGATAGGAATTTATGGGACAAAAAACTAATTGTGTTAAAATTGCATCAGCAGTTTGCCCACCCTTCTTCCCAAAGATTAAAAATTTTGCTAAGGGATGCAGGAATAAAGGATGGAGAGTACACTAAACATATATATCACATCTGTCGCTTACCTCAATAAGAAATACAGAAGGACACTGTCACGGCTGATAGTGAGTCTACCTTTACTGAGACATTCCAATGAAGTTGTAACGATGGGTTTAAAGGTTTGGGATCAAGTAAAGAACATTTTCATTTTACATTTTGTAGATTTGGCAACAAGGTTTAGCCAGTCGGCAATCCTATACGGTAAAGAAAACAATTGTGGATCAGGTAACGGAAAAGGATAGGGACCGGACTGGGACCATAGGCAAAATTCCTCACTGATAATGGGGAGGGAATTTGTTAATGACCAGTTCCAGGACATGTGTGAAACATGAATATAACAGTTATGAATACAGCAGCAGAAAGCCCTTTTAGTAGTGGAGTGTGTGAAAAGAATCACACGGTGACAGATGCGATGCTTCGTAAAACATTGGCGGACGGACCAAGCTGTAAATTATCAGCTCTAGTGTGGGCTGTCAGTGCCAAGAATTCACTGCAGATAGTTGGGGGCTATAGTCCATATCAGTGGGGTTTTGGTACAAACCCAAAAATTCCTTCAGTCCTGAGTGATTATTCCCCAGCTTGGGAAGGAACCACAATTAGCTCTACATTTTCTGAGCATTTAGATGTGGGTAGAAGAATGTTCCTTAAAGCCGAAGTTTCAGAAAGGACACAGCGAGCTTTAATACACAATGTACGACCATCTGAAACTATTTTTAATTAGGGAGACATGGTATACTTATAAAACAGAAGGACTTAACGAGTGGAAAGGCCCAGGAAAGGTTATAGGTAAAGTTGGTAAAAGAGTCATGTTACAACATGGGAACCAGACTATTCGGGTACACTCATTGAGGTTAGTTGGCAAGGATTACGAATTTGCGGTTCCGGAGAGGGTAGTAGGAATTGATGAGGAACCATGTACTTATCATACCCATATGTTGCATGATTGTGAGGACCAGGTAGCTGAAGTTGACAGGGTATCTGAAGATGGAGACGGTAATTTGGACAGAGAAGGTGAAGCAATTTGTCCCAGAGGACAACTGTCAAAAGCTGGCTCTAAAGTTAAGTACTTACCAGCAGGCGCCAGTCAATGGCAGGATGTGACGATTGTAGGTAGAGCAGGGAAGGCCAAGGGAAAATATAAAACCTGGTTAAATGTACGAGATAAAGGACAGGAGGCTAGGCCTATGGATTGGGAACATGAAGTACAAAAATGGAAGGCATGAAAATGTAGTGTCAGTTTAGACAGAGAGTCTGGGAGTAAACATGCCTCTAAGAAAAGATCACGACCTGTTGTAATAACATTTATAAATGGAAGAGGGAGATCAAACAGCAACAGTTCGGAGCTTGATAGAGGGTAGGTTAGAAGGAGTACTGAAAGGGGAATTAGGTGGATTTATTGAATGAGAATGATGTTTGTATTATGGAAAAGAAGATCCATCTTAATTTTTTGTGATTATATAAACTTAAAGGTTACTTTCTTCTTAAGAAGAGGGGAATCTGTTGGGGAAGGAAACAGTTGACTCACAAGGACTTCAATTGCTAATTATAAATTAACAACCTAAGTGCCCATTTGGATGTATAAAAGAGAAAACAGGTAAGACAAGCTCTCTCTACAGAGAGTTTTGTGCACCAGAAATAAAACTCTATCTGAAGATCTCGGTCTTTATTGCCAAATAGCTATTGGAGCATTACAAGGCCTACTATCTGTGGTTAACTAAAAAAGTTAAAGACAGTATCAAACTTAAAGAAAAAGCATATAATTACACAAAGACAGGTGGCAGGTCAGAAGATTGGAAAGAATATAAAGAACAGCAAAGAAATTAATAAGGAGGGAAAAATTAGAGTATGCAAGCTAGCTAGTAACAAAGAGTTTCCAAAGATATTTAAATAAAAGTTAACAAAGTGAGAGTTGGTTCTATAGAGTGCGTCTGGAGAATTGATAATGGAAAGTAGGGAAATGGCGGTTGAAATAAACAGGCATTTTGTTTCGGTCTTCCTATAGAGGACACAAGCAACATCCCAGAAATAGCTGTCAATCAGGAAATAGAAGGGAGGGAGGAACTGGGGATAATTACAATCACCAGGGATGTGGTATTGAGCAAATAGTTGGGGGTGCAGGCTGACAAATCCCAGGTCCATGTGGACTTCACCCTAAGGTCTTGAAAGAAGTGGCTAGTGAGATAGTTGATGCAATGGTTTTCATTTTCCAGAATTCCCTAGATTTGGGAAAGGTTCCATTAGATTGGAAAATAGCAAATATAACTCTTGGCTTCAAAAAGGGACGGAGGCAGAAAGCAGGAAATGATAGTTAGCCTAACATCTGACATAGGGAAAATATTAGAAGCTATTATTAAAGATGTTATAGCACAGCACTTAGAAAAAAGTTAAGGCAATCAGGCAGAGTCAATATGGTTTTGTAAAAGGGAAATCATGTTTAACCAATTTATTGGAGTTCTTTGAAGGAGTCACATGTGCTGGGGATAAAGGAGAACTGGTGGATGTAGCGTACTTAGATTTCCAGAATGCATTTGATAAAGTGCCACATCAAAGGTTACTGCAAAAAATAAAAGCTCATGGTGAAGGAGGTAACATATTGGAATGGATAGAAAATTGGTTAGCTAACAGGAAGTAGAGAGTTGGCATAAAGGGGTCTTTTTCTGGTTAGAAGAATGTGACAAGTGGTGTGCCACAGGGATCAGTGCTGGGGCCTCTGTTTTTTACAATTTATATAAATGACTTTGGATGAAGGGACCAAAAGAATGGTGGCTAAATTTGATGACGACACAAAGATAGGTAGGAAAGTAAATTATGAAGAGGACGTAAGGAGGCTACAAAGTGACGTAGATAGATTAAGTGAGTGGGCTAAGGTCTGGCAAATGGAGTATAATGTGGATAAATGTGAAATCGTACATTTTGGCAGGAAAAATAAAAAGGAAGCTTATTATCTAAATGGTGAGAGATTGCAGAGCTCTGAGATTTAAAGGGATGTGGGTGCATGAATCACAAAAGGTTAGTATGCATGTACAGCAAGTAATTAGGAAAGCTAATAGAATGTTATTATTTGTGAGGGTAATTGATTACAGAAGTAGGGAGGTTATGCTTCAGTTACACTGGGCACTGGCGAGACCACACCTGGAGTATTGTGTACAGTACTGGTCTCCTTATTTAGTAAAGATGTAAATGTGTTTGATGCAGTTCAGAGAAGGTTCACCAGACTAATACAAGAAATGGGTGGGTTGTCTTAAGAGAAAAGGATGGACAGGTTAGGCTTATATCCACTGGAATTTAGAAGAGTGAGAGGCGACTTAATTGAAATCTTGAAGATCCTGAGGAGTCTTGACAGGGTGGATGTGGAGAAGGTGTTTCCTCTTGTGGGAGAATCTAGAACTAGAGGTCACTGTTTAAAAATAAAGGGTTGCCCATTTAAGACAGAGATGAGGAGGAATATTTTCTGAGGGTTGTGACACTTTGGAACTCCCTTCCTCAGAAGGTGGTGGAAGCAGAGTCTTTTAATAGTTTTAAGGTAGAGCTGGATAGATTCCTGATAAACAAGGGGGTAAAAGGTTATCAGGAGTAGGCACGAATGGGGGGTTGAGGTTACATTCAGATCAGCCATGATCTTATTGAATGGTGGTGCAGGCTTGAGGGGCCGAGTGGCCTACTCCTGGTACTAATTCGTATGTTAGTACATTGTTTTCCAAATGAACTCAACAATGCTAACACTCTCCATAATGCCTCAGATTTTTCAGTCAGTGTCAAAGCTTGCTGCTGACCTTGGATTAAATGAAATTTGCTTTATGGGATCCCCAAGCTGAGAATCTAGGTTTAGAACAGGAAGGAATCCCCCCCACCACCTAGTGTGGGCCTCAGTTTGACTCAGCAATGCCTGTAGCGTGGGAAAAAATGGCAGATCACATGGTGCACTAGCTGGAAGTCACACCCACTATCTGCATAAACCAGGAAGCTGCATCTACCATCTTCAAATCATTCTGATCAAGTTTATCACACTTTTCAAATATAGTTTGCATTTTGTCAGACAAGCAGTGAGAACAGAGGTAGCGCAGAGGTTAAGTGAGGTGACAGAGATGGACCACTGGGTGATGCCCATGTCTATACATTTTATCACCAAGGGCCATGTGTGAATAAGCAAGAGAAGGGGGTCCCAAGGTGTACATTGCCAGGTGTGGGAAGAAAGGTTTCTGCACGATCAGCAGCTTCTGGCAAGTCTCAAGATCTCAATTATCTGCTTCTAAGTGGCACTGAATGCAGTACAGTGAATGGTGGGATTTAAGAAATAATGTGTGTCATTTCCTTCTAATCAAGTTCTTCTGAAAGGAATAAATTTTGGCAGCCTAAAAATTGGGTGAAACACAGCAGAAATGGGTTCCGAGCATATTTTCACTCCTTCACCTTCTACTCAATGTTGCAACAAAACAAAAGGTAATTCCAGTCAAAAGACAGGAAGCTAGAATACAGAAGCTGGTAGAATTCTCACAGTCCTGGGCATGTCATAAATGACTGCCCGATAGGAGCCTTCCAGCAGAAATACACATCCATTCTAAAACTAACCAAAGAATGTAGATTCACAGACATGTAAGAGTGCCTTCTGGGAATTGCAGCAGTTTCACAATTGCCTAGGATAGGGCTGTTTGAGAAAACTACCTTCAAATTGACTCCTGCTGTTAGGTAATGCTTGGGCCAATGCCAAGCTAAGCATTCAAAAAAGTTTCTCAATTTTCCAAAAGAGAAAAAATATCAGTTTCAATAAATTTAATGCAATTTTTATTTCAGGTCTTAAAATACTTATTGGCTCTACTGCTCTGTGACAATAACCATAACTAGATGGTCTGACTGTCACAACCAGGTAGGAAGTGAGGTAGGAGATGGTCTGACTGTCAGAACCAGGCAAAGGCACAGGGATAGTTCAAAGATCAGACAAGCTTTGGGATATGGGATATATTTGCAAATGGACATCCAATTTTTGCTTTCTTGCAAACAACTGTTCATAACTTGAATACCTGATGCTGCTGGATCTTACAAAACGCTAAAGACTGAAATAATTAGTTTTTGTTGTTACGCTTACATTAGAAAATTTACAGTTTACCCAACAATTACCCCTCATTATCCAACCACTGGATTAAAGATTGGCTGTATTAGAATTTAAAGAAGATGAATGAAATGAATTTACCAGCATTAAAATGGGGGTCATTCTCTAAAATTGTTGAAGCCTCTTCCACCATGTCCAGAGCACTGCCTCCTTGCTGAACCCGGCAATAACCCTGGAGAGCAGCCTCCTTCACTCTCAGCAGACAGACTTCCTTAAATTCCTCCTTGTATTTTCCAGAACCTCCATGTACGACAATTACAGGATTCCTGGTGCACATCTTGAATATACTGTGATAAATATTTTCAAAAGATTTAATGCAGCATGTAACAGCAATGGAACATTTCATACCTATAACTCAATCTAGTACAGAAACAGATGGAGAGTTGTTCTGAAGCAGTTCACTAAGGACGAGAGCCCAGGGAAAGGAAATCGTTTTCTGTCTACATGTGTCACACCAGGAGCCTTACCTGGTCACTGATTGGAAATTGGGGTCAGAGTTTCCCACAGCTCTCACTCCCCCACCAGGAGCAGCAAATGAGAGTTGTTTCTCATCATCTGTAACTCCCACATTTCTCAATCTATTTTAGTGATATTTCACTTGGCAAAGCAATTCCAATGAGACCCGATCTAACTGTCTGTTACAACAAGCTTTAGTCTGCAAGTGTAATAAAACCCACTTGAAGAATTCCCTCAGTTCTCCCATTTCAGGTTTTTTACCGGTTTGCCTTCACTGCAAGAATCATTTTGACTGGTGACTTACAAAGCTCAGCTTTGTATTTATTCAGCATCAGCACAATATCTACTTTGCTCCTAATTGGGTATAGCTCTCAATGCTAGTGTCTCCTCTCTTCACCCAATAGCAAAATTAACAGTCTGCGAATTCAAATTACTCACAATTACGCCATGTTACAATAACCCCTCACAGCAACTGTCTGCAAATTAAATCCATTCACTATTATGTTTTGTCCCAAAAATATATTTATTCACAATATTTGTAAAGGTACATAGCGTAACAGTTCAAATTTTATGTTACATAAAGTGCATTCCACTGTCTGAATATACTCACCAACACAGCTTATATTTATGATGCACAGTTACATTTCTTGTCAAACATTCTCTGGTGGCATACAGCCCAAGAGGTTTGACACAGGTTCTGGTACTGAGGCATTCTGCTAAATGACTGACTGTCTACTCAGGGAACCATACGACACTATCCACCCTCTCGGTTTCTTGCAGGACCTCGAGGACATTACGTGAGGACTACTGTATGGACAAAGATATTTTTCTGCATAAATGTTTCCACGAGGGACAGGTGGTACAGCACTGTCCAACTGAATGGAGCATTCCATGGCAATGTGGCCAGGCCCATCTTTCACAACACCAAGGACAGGTAGAACTTCAGGGCGTAGTGCCACTTAGCACTTAGTAAAGAGAGTCTACACAATTTAATGTAGCCACACACAAAGGTAGCCATCAGAATGACTAGAGATTTTACCTTGAGATTTGTGCATCGAAAATAGATCACATACGCAGAGGCAAAATTTCCAGATAAAGCAGAAAATGGCTGGGGTGATTGCCACAAATCAGCAGTGGGGTATGGGCCAGACCTCACTATGTACAGCAAAACCAAGAGTGCCCAGCACCTGATGGTTCTTATCTGCATTGGAGATGGAGCATTACTCCCGCATGCCAAGTTTCTGTTTCACCATGGCCACAGGTTCGAGCTCTGCTGAGAAAAAAGACATGCTGTCTGAGCTTTTCACCTTGCGCTCATCAGGAGTGTTCGTAAGAATACCAATTGTAAAGGGAACAACAATTTATACTGCATGAGGAGAGAGGGCTCATTAGTTGGCAAGTGGATTCTGGTTGAGACATTGCCATGGAGAATGCACCAGGGAACAGTTAACTGCCCAGCTTTGTTCAAATTCAAACCAGGCAGGTCAACTCTAATTGGTCAAGGCATTGCCATAGGGAACAAACCAGGGAATGGCTGTCCCCCAAGCTTTTGTTTAGTTGAAAAGGTGCAATGTGTGGACATGCTCCTTCTGTCTACAAAGGACAAGAGCCTGTGTGTCAATATATGTAGCTTCTAGCCCCACTGATTATCTTAAATTGGTTTTCAGTGTAATTCTTAGCACAATCAGGATTGTTTAACAAGTGTCGCCCAATTGCAGAATTGCATCTAATGCTGGACATATGTTTTTAGTTATGCAAGCATGGGCTGGTTGGGTATCATCAGTACTTTGCCTGTTGCAAACAGCCAAAGAATGCCGTTGGAGTTGACATTTCCAATTCCCACCGAGGGTTCCATCACCTCCTGCTGCTTTGTTCTTCATTTGTGGGATGGAATAGAAAACACTTGTCAACAATTGATTCGTGATTGAAAAGGTGTTCAAAATGACCCCTTCCAACAGGCCTTTCCTTGATCAGATCTCCCCGTCCTTAAGCCCAAGAGCTGCTGGTCTGAGTACTTGGACCATAATGGTCTTTGTGGCAGTGAAGAACCCATGGATATCATTCATGTCAGTGAGATGTTGAATTTCTTTTGCCTTGCCTGCCAACATGTTTCTCACCCATCGTTTGGGAGCTAGTTTCTTGGACAAAATTGAACAACTAAGTCCTGTCATTGCTCTGGTGGCGAGGGCATCTTTTGCAATTCTGGGCATGGACAATGACGTAAATAGATCAGGTGCCAACGCTTGGACCGTGGGTGTTGCTATGACGTTTTATACTTGTTCTTCTGGTGGTAGTGTACTGATGATGACAAGCCCATTGTTCTGGACATTTGGTAAGGAGAAGAATGCCTTTGGAGTTGACATTTACAATTCCTTCCCTGCTAATTGTTCCATTCTGGAGATTGGAATTTCTTTCGACTCTGGCGTTGAAGTCTCTGAGAAGAGTAAGCCTGCCCTCCTACAGAACCCCACAAAGAGCTTGGTTAAGTTTGACATAGAAATCTTCCTTGGTTTCACTGTCAGTGTCCAGAGTTGGGGGGATATGCACCGACCATGGTGGCAAATTGACTCCTTGCCAGTTTGTAATGGAGAGGCATGAGGCACTCATTTCTTCCAAGGGGGAACACATGAAGCTGGTTCACAAGTTCATTCTTGATAGAAAATCCAGCTCCATGAATTTTGGATTCATCTTCTGATTTCCCTTTCCTGAACAAAGTATAACTGCCTCCGAGTTCCAGCTCACTGGACCTCACTGAGAGGCAATGTTGATGTCATATCGCCAGATTTCTTGGGTGACAAATTCGGTGTGATGCTTTGGGTGTTCATTTGTGGGGGGAAGTCCTTGAAAGTCCTTGAGGTTCAAGGTCCCAAATGTTGTTACTTGTGTCCTCTGCGTTTCTACTGCACAAAGTGATCCCACTGGATGTGGCTACCCAGTCAGGCGAGCCGAAGCAGACTATGTTAAGGATACTTTTCCTAGACCCCTCCCCAATAAGAGTTGAGCAGAAAGAGAGCTACCGATATTCCTGATATATCCTCTGCCTGTTCTGTCATCAAGGACTTGTTTGCCAGAGCCCCGTCTGTTGCGTATTTCTAGGGTTCCTAATAGGACTTCACGGGAACCGAAGTGGCCCAGGACATAAGGATTCCCATCATACTACACCATGTTTCAATCGACCCTTTCTTGCTCATTGCCCAGATTCTGGGGTGAGGACAAAGGGGTGGGCTTTGCAACCCACCGTCATCTAAGACATCTGTGATAGAGAACAGGAAGGTCTGGGAGATCTTGTCTTAGTTGGGTTCACGTCATCAAATCCTTTTATGCCGGATTGTATGATTCTTGGTATGCCAGGCTGTGATGATATTACTGAACTGTTTCTCCCTTCAGGCTGCGGATAGAGCTCTTGCTCTGTTCCTTTTGGAAAAAGAAACACAAGCATATCTCATCCTGCTCGATGGAGCATAGTATGGACTGGGAGATGATCTTGCAGGCCTCCACATCTCAAATGGCATTCACCTCTTGGAAATCCTCCCTGACAATGACATCCATCAACTCAAGCAAGAGCAGATTCTGCATGCTTTTCTGAAGTCAGGACATTTCCCTCTGTGTCTTTCTCATCTTCTGAACACCTTTGAGGATGAAGAATTTTTATGTCTTGACTCTATGAGTTCACTAGTCGAGCAAGCTTGAATAGCACGCCTTCATACACACTTGTTAATGTATTGATGCTTCCTATCAATAACTGAAAGACACCGACATAAGGACAAACTCTGATTGTTTATTGCAACAGAAGGCAGGGCACTAAATCCTTGCATGCTCCCACAACCATCTGCAGGTCTAGACTTACAGTTAACCCGTAGCCCACACTGTACATTGATTGGTCAGTCCCGTCACTTGGTTAGTCTACTTGCATTCTCTTAAAGGTACATGGTACTCCACTTTACCACAACACTCTCCCTTTACTTAAAAAATAGTTGACAAACTTAATAACGTGAACTATTTACGGTAATAACTATTTACAAAATCAAGTCTCTCAGAAGGCTCTCTCGGACATTTTGAGCACCACAGTTCAACAACCTCGGCTGGTTTTTCCGAGACCTCCTTTTCAGGGGACAGTTGTCCACTTGGTTCCTCAGTGGATGATTTCACCATCTTCTGCGTGCGATCACCTTCACTCCTGTTACCCCTCCCCTCCAAGCTGAAACAGATAAAGGGCAACAAACACAAAGCAACACAGGAAAAAAAATGTTTTTTCTTTGAAGATTATCAATAATTTCTCTTTATCTTCTTGTGTGTCCTTTTCCTGGTAGTACTGTGGAAGCAGGTACGATAGTGGTGTTTAAGAGGCAGCTTGACAAATACATGAATTGGATGGGAATAGAGGGATACGGACCGTGGAAGTACAAGATGTTTTAGTTGATGGACAATATGATCAGCGCAGGCTTGGAGGGCTGAAGGGCTTGTTCCTGTGCTGTACTTTTCTTTGTTCTTTGTTCATATCTCGGTCTTCTCTTTAATTTCACTATTGGCTGGACTAGACTCAGGTGCAAGCTGAACGTGAGTGAGCTCAATAGTTGGGCTTTCTGACAAATCTTCTTAGAACTCAGGACCTTGGTGTACATGTCCACTGGTCCCTTAAGATAGTGGGACAGGTAGATAAGGTGGTTAAGAAGGCATATGGGATACTTGCCATTATTAGCCGAAGCATAGAACATAAGAGCAGGGAAGTTATGTTGGAACTGTATAAAACTCTGGTTAGGCCACAGCTGGAGTATTGCGTGCAGTTCTGGAATCTGCATTATTGGAAGGACGTGATTGCACTAGAGAGAGTGCAGAGGAGATTTACCAGGATGTTGCCTGGGCTGGAGAGTTTTAGTTATGAGAGATTGGATAGACTGGGGTTATTTTCCCTGGAGCAGAGGAGATTGAGGGGGGTCATGATTGAGATGCATAAAATGATGAGGGGCATAGATAGGAAGGAACTTTTCCCCTTGGTGGAGTGATCAATAACCAGGGGGCATAGATTTAAGGTAAAGGGCAGGTGGTTTAGAGGGGTTGTGAGAAAAAATTTTTCACCCAGAGGGTGGTGAAAATCTGGAACTCACTGCCTGCAAGGGTCGTAGAGGCAGAAACCCTTATAACATTCAAGAAGTATTTGGATGTGCACTTGTGATACCATGGCATATAAGGCTATAGCCCTAATGCAGGAAAATGGGATTGGAATAGTTAGGTACTTGTTTGACCGGCGCAGACTTGATGGGCTGAAGGGCCTTTTTCTGTGCTGTAGACCTCTATAACACAGGGCCTTCCAATTTTAAAACTTCAGGGCTTTTTCAATACATTCCTATTCTCATTAATAGTTTCCTGGAGAATCTCAGCCCCTTCTCAGCTAATTCATTCCTTAACTTGGCCAGAAACAGGTTTAACTCTTCCCTTTCTTCTTCATTTCTTCTCAGTGGCATAATTGGGAGCTGAGTGAATTTTTTTTTTTACACACAAAAGTCCTTTTAAAAGGTTTTCCTTTTCTTGTCAAGGATGCTGACTTCAGCTTGAACTCTGTCCCGGTGTAACACTTCTACGGACTTCTCCCATTGGGTCTTTGTGCACTCATTTTTTTCTGCAGTAACGCTTCTGGTTTCCAACTGGGAACTTAGCGGACTCTCAAGGTTTATCTCTATCAGCCAGTTCCTTCTGAGAAGACTCGGTCCCCTGCCTGACATCACCAAATAGGGGTAATTTTTCAGACTGTTCCTCATACTGCACCTTGACTTGACATATCCCTTTCAGTCTTCTTTCTTCACCCGTGTATGTTCTCAATTTAGTGTCCGAAACTTCCAATCTTAAAGGATGGGTTCCTGTATTCAAGTATCTGAATGTCTGTTCTCCAATGACGGACATCAATGCTTCAGTATCAACTTCCATCTGAACGGGTTGTCCATTGACTATAATGACTACTTGGATTGGCTCGGTTCTACCCTCTTTCAGGATATATAATGAATGGATGCCTGATTCTATTTCTTCTGGTTCTTCCATGAGACATATTTCGTGATTTCTCCCTTTGTCTTTAAAATGCTGTCTTAGCCTATCTCTGCAGTCCCACCTTATGTGACCATAGCGGTGGCAGAAAAAGCATTTGACTTGTTTGAATTGTTACTCGCCCACTGGATGCATTTCTCTCATTCATTTTGTGGGTTTTCACTGTGGTATTGCGGTTTTTTTACTGATCAGTACATAGGGGCGTTTCCCGCCTCTCTGTGGGGTCCAATGTTTTTGTGCCTTTTGTTGCCAGCCTGTCCTGCCCTACCAGATGGATGGCGCCATTTTGTGCATCTCTTATAACTTCTGAATTTCTAACATCACTCTCCATGGCTGTGGTTAATGCTAATGCCTCAACTGTAGTCTAGATTAGCTTCGGCTAGTAAACGCCTTTGAATAGTATCATCTCCAATCCCTCATACCAGTCTGTCTCTCAACATATCACTAATGGAGGTTCCAAATTCGCAATGTTTAGTTAATACCTTTAAAACGGCAACACAGTCAGCTATTGTCTCCCCTGGAAGCCTATTCCTTGAATTGAAGTTGAAGCGCTGTATAGTGACTGAGGCCTTTGGTCTCAGGGGTTTTGTACAATTGTTATTAACTCATCAAAAGTCTTCAAGTCAGGGGTGTTAGGTGATGTGAGGCTGTGGATCAGCCTGTACATTTTGCTCCAGCATTTGAACAAAAGAATCTTCTTTTCCTCCCCCGCAATGTTGTTAACAGTAAAAAGAACGTAAGGCGTTCAACATACTGAGACCAATCATCTGAAATGGAGTCAAATGGATCGACACATCTGAAATGGGACATTGTGAACGACTGCAAAGGACTGTGTTTCTGATGGGCTTCCCAGTTAATGACGAATTCAGGTGTTTTGCTTACTGCAGCTTTCTTGACTGCCCTCAATCGATTCATGGTTTGCCTTCCAGAGTTGCCCTTTCTCTGGGGTCTCTTATAATTTTCTGCCCATAGCCATTTTTCTGGCATACAAACATAAGAACTAGGAGCAGGAGTAGGCAATTCAGCCCCTCAAGCCTGCCCCACCATTCAATATGATCATGGCTGATCTCATTTTGGCCTCAACTCCAATTTTCCGCTCTCTCCCTATAACCTTTCAACTCATTACTAATTAAAAATCTGTCTATCTCCTCCTTAAATTTATTCAGTGTCCCGGCATCCACTGCACTCAGTGAATTCCACAGATTCACGGCCCTTTGAGAAAAGTAATTTCTCCTTATCTCTGATTTAAATCTACTACCCCTTAGCCTAAAACTATGGCCTCTCATTCTAGAATTCCCACAAGGGGAAATATCCACTCCACGTCTACTTTGTCTATCCCCTTTAGCATCGTATATACCTCAATATATACCTCCTCTCATCCTTCTAAACTCTAGCAAGTATAGGCCTAAACTGCTCAATCTCTCCTCATAAGACAAGCCCCACATCTCTGGAATCAATCTAATGAACCTCCTCTGAACCGCCTCCAATGCAACTACATCTTTCCTCAAGTAAGGTGACCAAAACTGTGCAGGTGCAGTCTCACCAATGCCTTGTACAGTTGCAACAACACTTCCCTATTTTTATACTCTATTCCTTTAGAAATAAATGCCAAAATTCCATTTGCCTTCCTTATTACCTGCTGTGCCTCTTTAAAGGTATTTACGATTTAAGAGTAGTCACCATGTTTTTTTAACTCCATGTCTGCAGCTGTCGACCTTTCTGTGCTGGGTTTTGCGCTCTGAGTTTTGGTGGGATCCACACAATCACCATTCTGCAGGGGTTTCTTTCTTTTCTCTTTTCTTCAAATTTAAAACTGCAGCACTGCTTTCTGCTCTGATTGCCAGCTATTTTGCTTCATCAGTACAGATTCTCTTTGTAATACTTTGCTCACCCGTCTTGTGGATTCTCACTCAGGGGTCTTACAATTTTACTATTTTCATCCTCGTCACCAGTTTTATGTCTTGAGTCCATGAGTTCACTAGTCGAGTAAACTCAAATTACATGCCTTCATATACACTTGTTAGTTGATTCTCGCTATCCTTAATGGAGAGAGACTGACATAAGAACAAATAGTGATTGTTTACTGCAACAGAAGGCAGAGCTCTAAACCCTTGCATGCTCCCACAACCACCTCCAGCTCTATACTTAGACGTAGCCAGAAGCTCGCTCTGTATAGTGATTGGTCAGTTCTGTCACATGATTAGTCCAGTGCATTCTCTTAAAGGTACATGGTGCTCCACGTTACCACAAGAATGTCTCGCTAATGTCCATGATCCTTTCCCACCAATGCGTCAGTTTCACAGCGCTCCAACATTTGGAATCCCAATCAGGTTCCTCAATGTTTTCTGGATTAAATCTGATCACAATTACACCCAGATACAATAACCCCCAACATTGATACAGTATGCACGTTAAATTCAGGCATAATTACTCACAGATAAAATAACGTTAAGTAACAAGAGGCAATGGAGCATTAATACAGCTGAATCGCCAAAGAAAACCCCATTTCAACAGGACTCACAGAGCGAAACGACCCCATTTCAATGGGACCCACAGTGAAAAGACCCCATTTAAACATAGCTCACAGTGAACAGACCCTATTTAAACAGGGCTCACAGTGAACGGACCCCATTTAAACAGAGCTCACAGAGATCTCATACATGCATAGACACATAAGCGTTTAGAGCACAGTAGGAGGCGATTCAGTCCGTCATGTCCTCGCTGGTCAACAAATATCTGACTACACTAATCCCATTTTCCAGCACTTGACCCATAACCCTGGAGGCTATAGCAATGCAAGTGAATATTTAGATACTTCTTTAATGTTGCTAGAGTTTCTGACTCAACCACATGTTCAGGCAGTGAGTTCCAGAATTCCACCACCCTATGGGTGAAAAAAACTCTCAACTCCCCTCTTAGCCTTCTATCTCTTACCTTAATTCTATGCTCCCTGGTTAATGACCCCTCTAAATATGGAAAAAATGTCTCCCTATCCACCCTATCTATGCCCCTCATAATCTTATACAACTCTATCAGGTCCCCTCTCAACCTTCGCTGCTCCAAGGAAAACTACCTCAGCCGACCCAGTCTTTCCTCGTAACTCAGGCCCTCCAGCCCAGGGGACATCCTGGTAAATCTCCTCTGCACCCTCTCCAGTGCAATCACATCCTTCCTATAATGTGGTGACCAGAACTGCACACAGTACTCCAGCTGTGCCCTAACAAGTGTTTTATACAATTCCAGCAAACCTCCCTGCTCTTGTATTCAACACCTTGGCTAATAAATGCAACTACCAAGGGGAACGGACCCCGTTTAAAACAGAGCTGACAGTGAACGGACCCCGTGTAAAAGGGACGCGCAGTGAACGGACCCCGTGTAAAGGGGACTCGCAGTGAACGGACCCCGTGTTAAGGGGACTCGCAGTGAACGGACCCCGTTTGAAGGGGACTCGCAGTGAACGGACCCCGTTTGAAGGGGACTCGCAGTGAACGGACCCCGTTTAAAGGGGACGCGCAGTGAACGGACCCCGTGTAAAGGGGACTCGCAGTGAACGGACCCCGTGTAAAGGGGACTCGCAGTGAACGGACCCCGTGTAAAGGGGACTCGCAGTGAACGGACCCCGTGTAAAGGGGACTCGCAGTGAACGGACCCCGTGTAAAGGGGACTCGCAGTGAACGGACCCCGTGTAAAGGGGACTCGCAGTGAACGGACCCCGTGTAAAGGGGACTCGCAGTGAACGGACCCCGTGTAAAGGGGACTCGCAGTGAACGGACCCCGTGTAAAGGGGACTCGCAGTGAACGGACCCCGTGTAAAGGGGACTCGCAGTGAACGGACCACGTGTAAAGGGGACTCGCAGTGAACGGACCCCGTGTAAAGAGGACTCGCAGTGAACGGACCCCGTGTAAAGGGGACTCACAGTGAAGGGACACCGTTTAAACAGAGATAAAAACAAAAAAACTGCGGATGCTGGAAATCCAAAACAAAAACAAAAACAGAATTACCTGGAAAAACTCAGCAGGTCTGGCAGCATCGGCGGAGAAGAAAAGAGTTGACGTTTCGAGTCCTCATGACCCTTCAACAGAACAGGTGAGGACTCGAAACGTCAACTCTTCTTCTCCGCCGATGCTGCCAGACCTGCTGAGTTTTTCCAGGTAATTCTGTTTTTGTTTCCCATTTAAACAGAGCTCACTGGCTCACCCTCCCTCTGTTGGATTCCCCTCCCCCACATTACCTGTTGTGCTTTTCTGTCTTCAGTGAGTGACAGGAACTCTCTTCGGACACAAATGTCAGAACATTCCCAATATCCCGGCGTATTCTCGCCCACTGGCAGCGCTGGGCAGACCGCGCATGCACGATCTGGAAGCGACGCACGCAAGGAAATGTGGGCGGGGTAATGGAGAAAATGTAGAAGCGGAAGGAGGGAAATGAGGGAGGGGGCGGGAGGGAAATGAGGGAGGGGGAGGGGGAGGGGGGGAAATGAGGGAGGGGGAGGGGGAGGGGGGGAAATGGGAGGGAGGGGGAGGGGGAGGGGGAGGGGGAGGGGCGAAATGGGAGGGAGGGGGAGGGGGAGGGGGGGAAATGGGAGGGAGAGGGAGGGGGAGGGGGGAAATGAGGGAGGGGGAAATGAGGGGGAGGGGGGGGAAATGAGGGAGGGGGAAATGAGGGAGAGGGAGGGGGAAATGAGGGAGGGGGAGGGGGAAATGAGGGAGGGGAGGGGAGGGGGAAATGAGGGAGGGGAGGGGGAAATGAGGGAGGGGAGGGGGAAATGAGGGAGGGGGAAATGAGGGAGGGGGAGGGGGAAATGAGGGAGGGGGAGGGGGAGCAGGGGAAATGAGGGAGGGGGAGAGGGAGCAGGGGAAATGAGGGAGGGGGAGCGGGGGAAATGAGGGAGGGGGAGGGGGGAAATGGGAGGGAGGGGGAGGGGGGAAATGAGGGAGGGGAGGGTTTGGGAAATGAGGGGGGGAGGGGTTGGGAAATGGGGGGGAGGGAGGGGTTGGGAAAT
Source organism: Carcharodon carcharias (assembly GCF_017639515.1). Lineage (NCBI taxonomy): Eukaryota > Metazoa > Chordata > Chondrichthyes > Lamniformes > Lamnidae > Carcharodon > Carcharodon carcharias. Next base: position 85,937,478 of record NC_054471.1, read on the forward strand.
GGGGGGGAGGGAGGGGGTGGGAAATGAGAGGGGAGGGAGGGGGTGGGAAATGAGAGGGGAGGGAGGGGGTGGGAAATGAGAGGGGAGGGAGGGGGTGGGAAATGAGGGGGGAAATGAGGGAGGGGAGGGGGCAAAATGAGGGAGGGGAGGGGGTGAAATGAGGGAGGGGAGGGGGCGAAATGAGGGAGGGGAGGGGGGAAATGAGGGAGGGAGGGAGGGGGGAAATGAGGGAGGGAGGGAGGGGGGAAATGAGGGAGGGAGGGAGGGGGGAAATGAGGGAGGGAGGGAGGGGGGAAATGAGGGAGGGAGGGAGGGGGGAAATGAGGGAGGGAGGGGGGAAATGAGGGAGGGAGGGAGGGGGAATGAGGGAGGGGAGGGGGGGAATGAGGGAGGGGAGGGGGGGAATGAGGGAGGGGGAGGGGGGAAATGAGGGAGGGGGGAAATGGGGGGGAAATGAGGGAGGGGGGAAATGAGGGAGGGAAGGGGGGAAATGAGGGAGGGGGAGGGGGAAATGAGGGAGGGGGGAAATGAGGGAGGGAAGGGGGGAAATGAGGGAGGGGAGGGGGAAATGAGGGAGGGAAATGAGGGGGAGGGGGAAATGAGGGAGGGTAAGGGAAATGAGGGAGGGAGAGAGGGAAATGAGGGAGGGAGGGAAATGAGGGAGGGGAGGGATTGGAAATGAGGGGGGAAGGGTTGGGAAATGAGGGGGGAGGGAGGGGGTGGGAAATGAGAGGGGAGGGAGGGGGTGTGAAATGAGGGGGGAGAGGGGGTGGGAAATGGGGGAGGGGGAGGGTGGGAAATGGGGGAGGGGAGGGAGGGAAATGAGGGTGGAGGGGAGGGAAATGAGGGTGGTGGGGGAGGGAAATGAGGGAGGGGGAGGGAAATGAGGGGAGAGGGAAATGAGGGGGGAGGGAAGGGAGGGAGGGAAATGAGGGAGGGGCGGAATGGAAATGAGGGGGGAGGGAGGGAAATGAGGGAGGGAAATGAAGGGGAGGGAGGGATGAATCGGGGATGAGGAGGTAATGTGGAAGGGGTGATGGAGGGGATAGGTGGAGCGGGTGGGGGATAGGGAGGAGTGCAAGGGGATGGGGAGAAAGAGTGCAGAGGGAAGGTGGAGGGGGTTGAGGGGAGGGGGTTGAGGGAAGGGGGAGGGGGATGAGGAAAGGAGAGGGGGATGATGGGGGGAGGGGATGAGGGGAGGGAGATGATGGGGGGATGAGGGAAGGGGAGGGGGGATGATGGGGGATAAGGGGGATGAGGGAAGGGAAGATTAGGGATGGGGTTGAGGGAGGTATTAGAGGGAATCAGGCGGGGGATGAGGGGTGGAATATTAGAGGATGGGGTATTAAAGGGAATCAGGCGGGGGTTGAGGGGTGGAATAGGGGAGTCCGAATGAGGGGAGGTGGAATTGGTGTTGGGGAATGGGGGGAATCGGGGAGGGGAAGTGGTGAGAGAGTTTGAGCAGAGGCTGATTGGGAGGGGGAATGTGGAGGGGAATGTGGGGAGGGGAAATAGAGAGAGGTGGAATGGGGTGGGGGAAAGGTAGAGCAGGAATGGGGGCAGGGCAAATGGGGAATTGAGAGAGGGGAAATGCGAGAAGTGGAATCAGGAGAGGCGGAATGTGGAGAGGATGAATGTGGAGGAGGGAATGGGGAGGTGGGAGGGGGGGTAGGGAAATGGGGTGGGGGAAAGAGAATGGCTGAGGGGAAAAGGTGGGAGAATGTGGAGAAAGGATTGGGGAGAAAGGGGAAATGGGTGGTGGAAGAAAGGGTTGATTAGAAAGGGGAAATGGGGGAGGGGAGAAAGGTGGATTTGGGAGGGAAAATAGATCGGACCGGCGAGAGGGGAAAAGGTGGGAGTTGGGGTGGGGGAAATGGGAGGTGGAGAACAGGGAACAGTGGAGGTGGAAGGGGGAGGGGAGGATTGGGGAAAGGGGAGGGGAAGGGTCTGGGGAGCTGGGAGAGGAAGGGTATGGGGAGCTGAAAGGGGAAGGGAAAGGGAGGACAAAAGAGGAAATGGGAAGTTGGGGGAATGGGGAGGAGGTGTGGTGGCGGGGGAAGGGATAAAAGGAAAGGGGAAGAGAAAATTAGAGGAGGAAAGGGAAGTGGGAGGGGACATTGGGAGATGAAAGGGGTGGGAAAATGGGGAGAATGAAGCAGAGGGGAAAAGTAAAGGGGGAGGAGGATTGGGGAAGATGGGAGGGGCAGAGAGGCAGGGAAAGGGGGAGAGAGATGGGGAGGGGAGAAGGGCAAGCAGTAAGAGGGGGAACAGTTTGGGAGAGGGTGAGTTGTAAGGGAAATGGAGGAAGTGGGGGAGAGGGTGAAGGAAAGAGGGAATGAGAGGGGATAAGTGGGAGTGGAGATGGGAGGGTGAAGGAGAAAAGGGGAGGTAGAAATGGGGAGCGAAAGGGGAGGGCAGAATGAGGAGGGGAAGGGGAAGGGGAGGGCAGAAAGGGAGGGGAGGAAGAGAAAGGAGAATGGCAAAGGGGAGAGGTAATGGAGAAAGAGGGAGGGAAAGGGGAGAGGGATTGTGGAGGAGGGGGATGAGAGAGGGGGAGGTTGCTCTAAGAGGTGTGTAGTTCGGTAGGTCTCATGAAGAGGTTCTGAGTCTTGTATAGTCTTGTATAGTTTAACAGTATAACTTGTAACTATATACGATATAAGGTCTAAGTTAGGAGCTGTCACCATGCTTGCCCCTACGCATATCTCAGTCCAGTACAAGACTGCCTTCCAGCATTTGGTAATGCCCAGGTGTCCCTGGTGTATTTTTTTGGAGGATTTCTGGCTGAAGGGAGCCTGGAATGACAGGCCGCTTGTTGTATACTGGCAAATTGTCCATGACAGTAAAGTACTTTTGCTGTTCAAACCAAGTCTGCAAGGTACTAATGCTAGGTCTCTGCTGTGACCACCCTTGTTGACAGTTACAGTGGATGTGGATACACTCCCCATCTCACATTGGTTCCTGGCGGATTTGCTGGTGTTTTCCTGTGGTAGCCGGTAGGTGTATCTTCACCACTGAGAGTACGATTCGAGCTCCTTGATCAAGTTGACATCATATTTCATTGGAAAGGCCACTGTAGATCTTGAAAGTGTGCCTGCTTTTTTTTTTACCCTGAACATACACCATCTTGTATGCAAACCTCATGAGGTGTGGATGGAATCTCTGGATTATTGGCCGGGGTGGTTGGGTGGGGGGGGGGGGGTGCATTTTGCCAGCTCTTTCTCATCTAGCAGTGAGATCAGTGGCTGATGGTCTGTTTCAATAGTGACCTTTAGGCCAATAATGTAGTCTGAAAACTTCTCGCATACCCACGTGATTGCAAGAGCTTCTTTTTCAATCATAGTGTATCTTGTTTCTGTGCCTGACAGTCTTCTGGGAGTGTAATACACTTGCTAGTGACATCATCTAATTGTCCCTGAATTAAGACTTCTCTGAGGCCTGGGGACAAAGTCACAGTGGTGGGCAGGGATGGCTTATGGTGGACCAGAGTGTTAGTTGAGAGCAGCATGGCTTTGATGCAACCAAATGCTTGATTTTGGTGTGTGTCCCAGCACCATGGCTGATGTTTCTTGAGAAAGTGTTGCAGGGGCTCTGTGACCTGTGCCAGATTGGGTGAAAATTTTGCTAACTGGTTCACCATACCCAGGAATATCTGGAGTTCTGGGATCCAGGATGGGATTGGGAACTTGCTAATAGTGTTATGAACCTACATCTCCAAGAACTATATGTTTTTTTTAATTGAATGGGCATTGAATTATTTGGACATTGTCCTGAGTAATTTTAAGGTTACAAGTTCACTTTGGTCCATGAGCAAGCTGCTTTTTCTAAGCAATCACATGGCTTCAGCTCAATGATCAGCAAGACACCTGGGGAGATCAATGCTTTGTTTATCTGGCCTGAGAGTCCTGTCTGAACGTATTTTTTGAACTCAGTGTTTGTTCAGTGCAAACTGTGAAGGAAGATTGATCTCTCTCTCCCTCTCTCTCTCCCTGTATTGTTTGAGTCTTGAGCGGATGTTCACCCTCAGCCAGAAAATTCTTATATCAAAGTAACTCACCTGTATTTGTAAACCTGCAAAGCTGTGACAAACGAGTTAACAAAGACAGTGTTTCTCCAAAGAGCTTTTGGAAAAGACTTCCAGACAACTACTGTGACAAGTCCTCCGTCTTTGCATGCAAGAGCACCAAATCGACAGCATCAAGACCTTTTTGAACCTTATCCTTTTTCGTAAAGTGTTCCCTTATGCCAACTTCTTCAGAGACCTTATTTGTATTGACCTTTGTTTTCTCTGTGTGTGTGTGTGTTTTGGGTTTTAAGAAGGGGTAAATCGTTAACACTTCTGAATTACAAATTGTATGTTAACCAATTTTGCAACTTGTTTTAAAAAAGAAGTTTTGTTTCATAATAAATCAATCATTCTGAGTTAAAGTCTCTTATTCTGGGCCTAGCAGCAACGAAGGTGAACAATTGGCCATTTTTAGGTGAGTTAATTAAACATTTACACTTATGGTGCAACCTGTGTGGTAGAGGGCTAGAGAAACTGCACTGCTCCCATCCCGGTCGTAACAATAGTTTTTGTTTTCTGTGGGTCTGCCGTGATGCCTTTTTTGCAGACAATGTGTTCTAAGAACCGAATAGAGGTCTTGGAGAATTCGCATTTCTCATTCAGTGTCAACACTACTTCCTGAAAGTATTCTAGGACCATTATGAGCCTTTTGTCATGTTCTTCCACTGTCATACTGTGGACAAAAACATCGTCCATATTGAAGCTGACACCCTCTAGACCTTGTAAAATGGCCGACATTATCCTTTGAAAGATTTCCATTGTGGAAATGATTCCAAACCGTAAGCAGTCAAAGCAAAATCTGCCAAAGGGTGTGATGAATGTGGTCAGCACTCTGGACTTTTTGCCTAGTGGAACTTGCCAAAAGCTGCTGTTACCTGTCTTTTAGAGAGTTTGGTCAAGCTGTTGTCCACTGAGGACATTGGGCAGATTTCTTTCACCTCGGCTTTATTGAGCTGTGTCAAATTGACACAGATACAGATGGATCTGTTCAGTTTTGGAACTGGGACGCCTGGAACAACTTACGGTTGGCTAAGTGATTGGGGCGATGACACCCATTTTTGCAATCTCATCCAGCTGTTGCTGCACCTGTCTCTTGAGTGGATGGATTTTTCGTGGCATGAATAGGCACATAAGCTTAGCATCTCCTTCAGTTTAATTCTGTATGTGGTCTTCAGTTGCCTCAATCCGATAAAGAGTTTTGGGAGCACCTTTTCAATCTTGCTGGTTGACCTCGTCAATTTTCTGCAGGTGGTTGAGGCCCACACAGGCTTTTTGTGTTAACAGGAAACATTCTTGATTATGAACGACGACAGGGTCTCTTGTATTCTTTTGTCATCGTACCTGAGTGTTGCCTGCAGAGTACCTTTTACCGGGAGTTTGATGCCACCTGCTCCATATAGCTGCGTTGTGGGTGACATCAGCTGTTGGGTCACCAACTATGGTTCTTTGTCCAAGAGGACCATAACACCGGCTCCCATATCCAAATTAAAGTTTGTGAGATGACCATTAACCAAGATTCTGCATTCCAGCATGAAAGTTCCTGATCTCTCACCTCAACTAAGAAGCACGGTTGTGTTTCCTCTTGGTGTGGTACTCAACTTTGTGAATTTTCTTCAGACCATCTGTGTATCTGGTTGTGTTAGTTTTGCATAGCTTTCAAAAGTGTCATTTGCAGTTGCAATTAAAACACTGCGCAGAGACTACTGGGCAGAATCAAACCTGTGTGGTCACTTGGCTCCACAGTGCTGGCATGGTTGCTCACCCTCTAGTAGCCAGTTAGGGTATTGCTTCGCTTGACCTGGAGTGTCCCTGATTCTTTGCTGTTTTACTTGCTGGACAGCAGGGGTTGCTCTATACAATGGCTTGCCTTCGCCTCTTAAGATGGATCTGTGCTGTAAACAGATTTCAGGTTGCCTGACAATGCAAATGGTCTTTTCAAGGGTCATAGCTTCCTTAGCTTGAAGCATGTCTGAGAGTGCATCATCCGCCACTCTGACTACAATTCTGACCCTGATTAGTACTGGTTTCAGGACATTCATAGTCACAGCCTTCAGTTATTCTGTACAGCTCATTAATGAAGGAGTCAACAGGTTCCCCTGGCTGTTGGACACATTTGTTAAACTTTGCTCTTTAAATGATCTCGTTACCGCTCAAATTAAAATATGAGAAATTATTTCAAAACTTTGTCAAGTTTTGCTGAGGATTCATTGATTCTTTTTCTAGCTATTATATTGTTGCCTATTGGACCTGCCAAATAAAGTAGTGTGTTAACTTCTGTCTTTTTGTCTTGGCCTGAAGCAGTCATTTATCTAAGGAATCTCTTTCTCCAGTATCCCCAATTTTGTAACTGGCCTAAGCCTCGGATGAGTCCAAACTGGTCTGGCAAGGTAGATTTTTGATCCATGGTCATATAAAATTATAAGTGTGTATAGCTTTAAATTCTGGAAAGAAATCTGAGATGGCCCTGCTGTACACTTTGTTAAACTAAATAAGGCAGGGGTGGTGAAGGATGAAGCTTGGGTTGATGTTGCAAATCATGAGGTAGAATCAAAGCAGGAGAGCAAAATAGTAATATGGGAAATGAGGGTCAGAGAATGGCAGGAAAGGAAAGAGAAAAAAAAACTAAGAAGGCACAAACGGTTAAGACTAGATGTTACAAAGGTAACAAAAAGGTAAAACTAAAGGCTCTGTATCTGAATGCATGTAGCATTTATAACAGTAAATAAATTCATAGCGCACACTAAAGTAAATAAGTATGATCTGATAACCATTATGGAGACTTGGCTGCAGGATGAGAAGGATTGGGTCCTGAATATCGAGGGTATATGACTTTCACGAAAAATAGGGACCTAGGTAAAGGTGATGGGGTAGCACTGTTAATCAAAGATGGCATTTGTGCAATAGTTAAAGTTGACCTTGGCTTAGGAGATCAGGATGTCGAATCACTTTTGGTGGAGATGAGGAATAGTAGGAGAAAGAAGCCATTAGTGGGAGTGGTCTACGGGCCCCTGAGCAGTAACCACAATGTAGGACAAGGCATACAAGAAGAAATATTGGGTGCTTGTGATAAAGGGACAGCAATAATCATGGATGCTTTTAATCTACATATAAACTGGAAAAATCAGATTGGCAGTAATAGCTGGATGAGGAGTTCGTAGAATGTTTTCGAGACAGTTTCTGAGAGCAGCACATTCTGGACCCAACCAAAGAGCGTGTTATATTAGACTTGGTATTGTGTAATGTGGCAGGATTAATTAATGACCTCAGAGTGAAGACACCCCTAAGTAGCAGCAACCACAATATGATTGGATTTTACATCCAGTTTGAAAGGGAGAAGAGTTGGTCTGAGATGAGTATTTTAAACTTAAATAAGGGCAACTATGTAGGCATGAGAGCTGAGCTAGCTAGTTGAAGTGAACTGGGATTTTAGGCTAGAGGATAGATCAATAGAGGGCCAGTGGGAGATATTTTAAGAGGATATATCAGAATATTCAGGATAAGTATATTCTTTTTATAAAGAAACATTCTAAGGGTAGGAACCATCATCTTTGGTTAACTAAAGAAGTTAAGGAAAGCATCAAACTTAAGGAAAAAGCATGTAACTGCACAAAGATAAGTGGTAGATCAGATGATTGGTCGGAATATAAAGGACAGTAGAGAATGACTAAAAGGTTAATCTGGAAAAAGAAATTAGAGTATGAGAGGAAGCTAGCCAGAAATGTGAAAATAGATAGCAAGTGTTTATACAGGTATTTAAAAAGGAAAAGAGTAATTGAAGTGATCATTGGTCCTCTAGAGAGTGACAGTAGGGTTAATAGTAGAATAAGAAATGGCGGATGAAGTGAACACATATTTTGCTTCTGCCTTCACGACAGGATACAAAATACATTCAAGTAATAGTCGTAAATCAAGAGGTGGAAGGGAGAGGGCAACTTGGGACAGAATTTTATGCCCCGCAGGTGGGTGCGTGCTGACCCAATCAGGTGTAAAATCATGCGAGATGACGTTGGGCGAGTGTCCCAATGCCATCGTGCACTAGCGCGATATTTCACTTGGTGGGCAGGTGCAAAAATTGGAAGCTCGCCCAACAACAATTAAGAGGGCAAGTAAGCCCAGTAATGGCACAATTGTCTCAGATTTTTCATGGTATGTCCAACCTTATGGTTGGTGGACGGGCACATTGGCCAGGCGGACATTGCATTTTTCATCAAAACTCATTCAAGGGTGGGATGAAATCTCCATTATGAAATAAAATACAAATAAATATCTGTGGACTGCATTTTCATGAGGTATATTTTCAGGTGCTTGATTGTGATCCATGGACATCTTTTGGCAGCTTTTTAAATCTTTAATCATTTGAAGGTCTGCAGCTCCCTGAGGCAGCTGTCAGCCTTCAGGGAGCTCTCTTGCAGTGCTCACCCACACCCACGGTGATGTCACCTCCTGCCCTCTTCCTGCCCCCACCCCGGCAGCACTGAGCTTTTCAGCACATGTTTCACGTTGGCTGGCCAGTAATTGGTCCCGGGCCTGCATCTACATATCATTATAAGGTCTTGGTGAAATTACAATCACTGGGGAAGACTTACTGAGCAAACTGTTGGAGCTGCAGGCTGACAAGCCTTCGGGTCCTGATGGACTTCATCCTATAGCATTAAAAGAGATGGCTAATGAGATAGTAGATTCGTCTGTGTTAATTTTCCAAAATTTGCTAGATTCTGGAAAGGTTCCATCAGACTGGAAAGTAGCAAATATAACCTCTCTATTCAAGAAAGGAGGGAAGCAGAAAACAGGAAACTATAGGCCTGATGTCTGTCATGAGGAAGGTGCTAAAATCGATCATTAAGGAAGTTATAGCTGGGCACTTAGAAAAACTCAAAGCAATTGGGAAGAGTCAGCACGGCTTTGTGAAAGGGAAGTCATGTTTAAACAATTTATTGAAGTTCTCTGAAGGAGTAACTTGCGCCACGAATAAAAGGGAGCCTATAGATGTACTGTACTTGGATTTCCAGAAGGCATTTGATAAGTTGTCATATCAAAGGTTACTGTGGAAAATAAAAGCTCCTGGTGTAAGGGATAACATTTAAGCATGGATACAAGATTGGCTGGTAGTGAGAAAACGGAGAGTATGCATAAATGTGTAATTTTCCGATTTGCAAGACGTGACAAGTGGAATGCTGCAGGGGTCTGTGCTGGGGCCTCAACTTTTTACAATTCATATTAATGACTTAGATGAGGGCAACGAAGGCATAGTAGCTAAATTTGCAGATGACAGAGAGATAGGTAGGAAAGTATGTTGTGAGGGGAACATAGGAGGTTGCAGATGGATATAGATAGTTTGACTGAGTGGGGAAAGATCTGGCAAATGGAGTTTAATGTGGGAAAATGTGAAGTTGTTCACTTTGGCAGGAATAATAAAAAAGCGGGGGGGGGTGTGGGTAGATGGGAATGTGAAATTAGAAACAAAAACCGATCAGCCGTGATCTTATTGAATAGCAGAGCAGGCTCTACAGGCCACATGGCCTACTTCTGCTCCTATTTCATATCTTTGTATGTATGTTCTTCTCAACAAGGTTTCCTGTGCTTGTCAGTTTTGGCGGGCTCCCGCATTAATGGCGGTCACCAGTTCTGTTTTAAATTTTCAGCAGCAACTCCCTGGATCGACCTTCCTGAGTCTTTGCCGCAGTATCTGAGGGTTCTCGGGTCTTGAAACTGTCAATTCCTGGCTTTTACCCTGCAGGGTGTTCTGACTCTGTACTCTTTGGGTATTGAAGCTGGACTTGCACAGGATTCAATGGAGTCTTATGCCGCAGTGTGGAGTTTTATTTCTGCCTTCTGCTTCTAATTCTGCTTTGGAGCTTTTTTCTGGCGATCTCCTTCTGCGCCTTTGCTTCTGGTGCATTTTATCATGTCAAAATGCTGCCCTTTTCAATCCCCCAGGTTTTAAATTTCTTCTCCAGCTTCTGTGAGACTCTGGGTTTTTGCAATTGCTGCCACCATGTTGTAAGATGTGTGTAGTTTGGTAGGTCTCATGAAGAGGTTCTGAGTCTCGTACTGTTTATTAACAGTAATTGTTTATTAACTAAGAGTAACTATATACATACATACCGTATAAGGTCTAAGCTAAGAGCTGTCTCCATGCTTGCTTCTATACATGTCTCAGCACTGCCCTCTAGACTCAGGTCATGTGTTCCTTTATATCAAACTGTGGGTGGTACTGTACCCATTCCACATTAACCCTTTGTATGCCGAGCCCTTTACAACAAGAGGTAGGAAGGGGAAGATGAAATGGGGAGGGGAGGAGGTGGAAATTGGGAGGGGGAGTGGGGAGGGGAAAGGGAAGGAAAAATGCAAGGGAATAGGGGAGGAGAAAGATGGAAGGGAAAATGGGAGGGAAAATGAAGAGCCAGAAAAAAGGAGGGGGAAAAGACAATGGGAAAAGGTGTGGGGCAAATGAAGAAGAGAAAACAAGAAAGGAAAGGTGGTAGAGCAATAGAAGGAGGGGAATAAGTAGGGGGGAAGAGGCGGGCAAAGGGGTGGGGAAAAGGAGGAGAGGAAAATGGGAGGGATGAAAGGGTGAGTGGAAAAGGGAGGGAGCATGAGGCAGGGAGAAATCGGAGGGGAATGGGAGGGGAAAGGAAAGGGCAGGGCAAAGGCAGAGGAAAATCGAGGGAGAGGAATAGAGGGAGGGGAGGGGAAAGGGGAGGAGAAAAGGTGCAACATAAAGTGGGAGCAGAAAGAGGGATGCAGAACATTAAAAAAAACTGAAAGTAGAATCTGAACAAGAATAATCAATATCACTGCAGTTCTTGTTCCTGTCCACCGTATTTCACAGATGCCCAAGATGTCAAGCCGATAATTTCTCATTTCTTGCTGCACTTGGGATATCTTCCCACAATGGAAGAGTGTTCAGACATTCCAGGTGCCAATTCTGGTGATGGTTTTGGTATTGAAGATTGGGCTTGTCAAGAATTGGACTTCCTTTCATCATTCATCATACGTACATCTTCGGATGTGCCGTCCTTCCTTTGCTGGGGTTTGGTGGTATGTCTACTCCTTGCTGGTTCTGCAGTGGTAAAGGTTTTTTTACAGGGCAAGGGTGTTAGTCCAAAGTCCAACCCTCCTCCTTGACCAACCAGGCTTGGTACTGGCTTCAGCAAAGTATCCCTCAGGAGATGGAAAGAGGTGGGAAATTGGTGAGTGCAAAAGAGGGAGTGGGAGCAGGACTGCTTCTTTTCCATCTTACATTTTAAACTATTTTCCCAGCCCACTTTAATTAACTTTGTCTTCATACCCTTGTAATTGCTTTTATTTCACTTTAAGACACTAATTTTAAACCCAAATTTCAAATTCTCAAACTGTATGTGAAATTCTATCATGTCTTGATCAGTCTTACTGAGAGAATTCTTTTCCATGAGGTCATTTATTATCCCTGTTTCATTATACATTAGCAGGTCTAAAATAGCCTGTTCTGTGATTGGCTCCAGAACATATTGTTCTAAGAAACTGCCCCAAATACACTCTATAAACTCATCTTCCAGGTTACCTTTGCCGATTTGATGCATCCAATCTATATGAAGATTAAATTCTCCCTCGATTATCGCAGTACCTCTCTTACAAGACCCCATTATTTCTTGAATTACACTCTGTTCTACAGTGTAGCTACTGGCAGGGGGCCTATAAACCACTTCCTCAGTGACTTCCTTCCTTTGCTATTTCTTATCTTCACCCAAACTGATTCTACATTTTGATCCTCTGAACCAAGATGATTTCTCATTACTGTACTGACCTCATCTTTATGAACAGAGCTGTCCTACCTCCATTTTGTTTCTTCCTGTCCTTCCAAAACGTCAAATATTATTGAATATTTATGTCTCTGTAATGGCTATCATATCATACTCGTTTATTTCTATTTATGTTATCAATTCATCCATCTTGTTACAAATGCGTAGTGTATTCAGATAAAGAGCCTTTAATACTGTACTTTTATCATTTTTCCCTACTCTAGCCTTATTTGCTGGTGCACTCTTATGTTTGTATGCTGTCTTTTTTGTCACACCCTGGCCATTGTTACCCCCATTGCTGCCCTGCATTATTGCCTTGTCCTTTCTTTTTAACTTTTCAGATCTCTCCTCACATGAACCCTCACCCCTGCTGTTTAGTTTAAAGCCTCTCAGATTGAGCACAGCAAAATCAAAAGGTGTCAAAAGCCACTACTTGTAGTACTTACAGAGGGTTTATCTTAAATCAGATTCAAAATGGTTTTATGGGAGATTGTTACTTCAGTTCCAAATTTCATCAGGGAAAATGACATGAAGGGTTAAAATGATGATTGATGTCAGTTTTGGTGTAAAACAAGGAGGTCTGGATTGGTATACTATGCTAGAAAGCCATGCAGCCAAAATTAATATTCTTGTGAGTTAATTCCTGTAGTGGTGGCATTTCCTCTCATTAATAATAATACAAGACTAATGAAGGTTTTCAAAGTTGAGTCGATTGATTTCGTGTAGCATAATTTACACAGAGTTTGTCAATCATCTGCAGAGTTAAAGGGAAAGAGTCCATTTGGAAAGTGCCAGATAGATCTTGCTGTTCTAGGAAAAGAGGTTCCTGGCTTTCCTGATGCATTATGTTGCAGAATCCGTTATCAGTTTATGGTTTCTCCTGGGTTAAAGAATATCCCAACTACAATACATGAGATGGTGTTTGGAGTTAACAAATGTGGCATATTTAGAGAAAAGAAATTAGGTATTACATCCAAAAAGAGTATTACTCTGATGGTAATGTTGAATGCTCTTCAGTAATTAACATTCTGTTTAACACCACCTCCAATGTCTCAATTTGGGGGCAAGACAGTAAAAGCCCATGACGTGACCATAAGGTCAATATAACCCTGCAAGCAGAACGCTCAGGGTGAGAGTTAAACTTAGACATTGCCACTCTCTGAGTTTGTCAGTTATACTGCATAGATCGAGGATTTCGCAAAAAAATATTTAACCAATGTTACAGAAACAAAATGTCAAGCTAGAGAAGGAATAGCTACTCTGGCTAATCATACATGGTGGAAAATGAATGATATTGTAGGACAACATTTTGGTGAAGAATGCATTGATGTTAATGATTCTTGTTCAGATTGTACTTCTAGTTACTTTTCTATGTTGTGTGAGGAGAATGACTTCACAATTATATGAAGACATTTACTACTCAAATGTTAGATAAAATAGGACTAATCGTTTCAGGTCAGATTTCAGCAAAGCTGTACCATTAATGTTCTATGGTTTCAAGCTGATGTGTATTGGAGAAAATTTTCAAAGATTTAGACGGTCTTAATAAATTCACTATTAATACTTTTGTCTTGTTTTTTTAATCCATTCATGGGATGTGGGCATCACTGGCTAAACCAGCATTTGTTGCTCATCCCTAATTGCCACTTGAGAAGGTGGAAGTGAGCTATTTTCTTGAACTGCTGCAGTCCATGTAGTGTAGGTACACCCACAGTGCTGCTCGGCAGGGAGTTCCAAGGTTTTGATCCAGCAACAGTGAAGGGACAGCAATATATTTCCAAGTCAGGATGGTGAGTGGCTTGGAAAGGAACTAGCAGGTGGTGATGTTCCCATGTGTCTGCTGCCCTTGTCCTTCTAGATGGTATTGGTTGTGGGTTTGAAAGGTGCTGTCTAAGGAGCCTTGGTGAGTTCCTGCAGTGCATCTTGTAAATGGTACACACTTCTGTCACTGTGCGTCAATGGTGGAGGGACTGAATGTTTGTGGATCAAGCAGGGTGCTATGTCCTGGGTGGTGTTGAGCTTCTTGAATGTTGTTGGAGGTGCACTTATTCAGGCAAGTGGAGAGTATTCCATCACACTCCTAACTTGTGCCTTATAGATGGTGGACAGGCTTTGGGGAGTCAGGAGTTACCTGCCGCAGGATTCCTAGCCTCTGACCTGCTCTTGTAGCCACAGTATTTATATGGCTAGTCCAATTCAGTTTCTACTTAATGGTAACCCCAAGGATGTTGATAGTAGGGGATTCAGTGATGGTAATGTCATTGAATGTCAAGGGGCAATGGTTAGATTCTCTCTTGTTGGAGATGGTCATTCCTGGCACTTGTGTGGCGTGAATGTTACTTGCCACTTGTCATCCCAAGCCTGGATATTGCCCAGACCTTGCTGCATTTGGACATGGATTGCTTCAGTAGCTGAGGAGTCACGAATGGTGCTGAACATTGTGCAATTATCAGTGAATATCACCACTTTTGACCTTACGATGGAAGGAAGGTCATTGATGAAGCAGCTGAAGATGGTTGGGCCAAGGATACTACCCCGAGGAACTCCTGCAGTGATGTCCTGGAACTGAGAAGACTGACCTCCAACAACCACACCCACCTTCCTTTGTGCTAGGTATGACTATAACCAGTGGAGAGTTTCCTCCTTTTTCCCATTGACTCCAGTTTTGCTAGGTCTCCTTGATGCCACACTCAGTCAAATGATGCCTTGAAGTCAGGGGCAGTTACCTTACCTCGGGAGTTCAGCTCTTTTGTCCATGTTTGAACGAAGGTGTAATGAGGTCAGGAGCTGAGTGGCCCTGGCAGAACCCAAACTGGGAATCAATGAGCAGGTTATTGCTAAGCAAGTGCTGTTTGATAACACTGTTAATGACCCCTTCCATCACTTTACTGATAATGGGGAGTAGACTGATGGGGTGGTAATTGACTGGGTTGGATTTGTCCTGCTTTTAGTGTACTGGACATACCTGGGCAATTTTCCATATTGCAGGGTGGATGCCAGTGTTGTAGCTGTACTGAAACAGCTTGGCTAGGGGCGCAGCAAGTTCTGTAGCACAAGTCTTCAGTACTATTGCTGGAATATTGTCAGAGCCCATAGCCTTTGCAGTATCCAGTGTCCTCAGCCATTTCTTGATATCACGTGGAGTGAATTGAATTGGCTGAAGATTGGCATCTGTGATGCTGGGGTCCCCTGGAGGAGGCCAAGGTAGATCATCAACTCGGCACTTCTGGCTGAAGATTGTTGCAACTGCTTCAGCCTTACCTTTTGCACTGATGTGTTGGACTCCCCCATCATTGAGGATGGGGATATTTGTGGAGCCTCCTCCTCCTGTGAGTTATTTAATTGTCCACCACCATTCAGCACTGGGTGTGGCAGGACTGCAGAGTTCAGATCTGATCCGTCGGTTGTGGAATCACTTAGCTCTGTCTATCACTTGCTGCTTATACTATTTGGCACGCAAGTAGCCCTGTGTTATAGCTTCACCATATTGACACCTCATTTTTAGATATGCTTGGTGCTGCTCCTGGCATGTCCTCCTGCACTCATCATCGAACCAGTGTTGTTTAGTGATGTATTTAATGTCAAAGCCGTTACTGACAGTGACTGCTGTGATTTAAAAGATGGTTCGATGTGCACATTCGCTTATGAAAACTGGCATTGTGAATTCAAACATAGGACAGAATTTTCCGTGCCCACTGTTGCCGGGCGTGTTCAGCGGCTTGAGTGGACAATATGGCGAGAAGGCCAGAAATCGGTTTCATGATGTCGTGAAACCAGTTTGCAATCGTCCACTCAGCCTGTCAGTGGTGGGCCGCATTTCCCACCATCAGACATCTGGAACCTCACTGTGATGCATTTGCATGTCAGTATAAGGCCAGCCCGCTGGAATCATCCCTCCCCACTAGATCGTCCGTCCACATCCACGTAATTGTTGGTGCAGAACATGTCTTAACAAGTGTGACATGCAGAAGTTTGGCCTTTTTCACATTATGGACATCCATGGAGCAGAAGATGCTGGAGCCTGACAGCAACAGCACACTGGAGGAACGTCAGTGGAATGTTGGTGCATTCTCATGGACATGGCTCTGCTGCGAAGCAGCTCACGGAAGGTGGAAAGTCACCGTTGAGGGTCTGCTCACAATGGATGATGGTCAAGGAGGTGGAGGGAAAGATCCAGCTGTGTTTGGGAGAGGAAAATGTACTGGGGGTTGGGAGAAGAAGGTCGAAGATCAACTGGGAGAGAAAGAGGTGTTAGGATGGGGCGAGGTTGGGAGGGAGGGAAATGAAGATGTCAGGGTGAGGTGAGGTTGGGAGGGGGGGTGGAATGGAGGTTTTGGGGAGAGTGGGAGTACGGGGAAAGAGCAGGTAGCAGGGGAGAAGACAGCAACTGGGGAGATAGGTGTAAGGGGGGTTCAAGAGAAGGAGTCTGGAGGGGGGGATGGAGTGCAGATGGGGGAGGGAGTCTGAGGGGAGGAATGGTTGCGGGGAGGGGAGGGAGTAAGGCTGAATGAAGAAGTAAGGGTGTCTGAAAGAGTCATGGAGGGGGAAGGAGTAAAGCTGGAGGAAGAAGTAAGGTTAGAGGAAATAGTCAGGAGTGGGGGAAGAACTAAGGGTGGTGGAAGAAGTAAGGGTGTCTGAAGGAGTCAGGAAGGTAGAAGGGCTAAGTGGAGTCTTGGGGGGGGGAGGACTAATAGGAGGAGGAGTCAGGACTGGGGAGGACTAAGTGGGGGAGAGTCTGATGGGGGGTGGTGGGGTGGGGGGATGTAGGAGTTCCAAGAAGGGAAGGAGACTGGAAGGGGGGTGGATTACCAGGTGAACATGCATGGGCTCTGATGAGTCCATGATTGCCTCCTGGGGAGAAAATTGAGGGTGGGCATGAAACGAGGGAATTGTGAGAATGACCAAGGGCAGAGTGAGGTGGGAGGGTGAGAGTTTGACGGTAGCGGTAAAAGGGATGGCAAGGGTGGTTGGCGGGGACTCGGAGGCAGACATGGATCCTGGGTTAATGTGGATGGGGATAGGAATTTCAGAAAGAAAGGGAATGTGCACGTTCACCTGGACATCCCCAAAGGGAAAGGGTTTTTGCTTGTAGGTCATGGAGGGGAGGTGGAAGGCGATTGCAGGGGGATCAGCAGTGATGGGGGAAAGGAATTGGGTGACTGGGATAGGGGAAAAGATGGGGGAGCACGTAGAAAGCTGAATCATTACCATGCTGTCTAAATCAAAAGTGAAACGAGACTCACTGTGGGCGAAATCAGGTGCTGCATATGAGTGTGATCGTTGGGTGGGCGGAGATGCGGGTCAGCTCAGATGGACAACTGAAAGTGAACCCCAGCAGGCAGCATTGAAAATGCTCAGGACAGTGAGATGAGTGTGATATGGGAAGGATTCATTTGCGTGGGAGAGCGCTTGCACGAGGGTCCGAAAAGCTCTGCACATGTACACATCTCTCTCCAGAATCACTCGTTGGCCAGCTGCTCCCTCTGCAGTAACAGAGGACGAGGTTGAGGGGCTCACAGGCAAATGGGACTCGGAGGGAGAGGACAACCTCTGAGATTCCTGAGTGGATGACCCAGGGGTGTCCAGCTGCCGCTCCCCCTCCCTTCAAGAGCCTGGGGGACCCAGCCTGACTCCTTGAGGGGAAGGAGCACCTGGAGGGATGTCGAGGTGCCCTGTTTCTTTCTCGCGTTGCCACTGCAGAAACTCACCCTTGGCTCCTGCAATGGAGTGCAGGTCTGTACACATCTCTGCGTTCTGCTGGACCAGGGTCTCCATGGCACCCACCATCCTCCCCATGCACTCACAGTTGCATTGAGAGAGAGATAATATAATGCAGGATCCTCACGAGG
This sequence comes from Carcharodon carcharias, assembly GCF_017639515.1. Classification (NCBI taxonomy): domain Eukaryota; kingdom Metazoa; phylum Chordata; class Chondrichthyes; order Lamniformes; family Lamnidae; genus Carcharodon; species Carcharodon carcharias. The sequence continues at coordinate 85,955,174 of NC_054471.1, forward strand.
GTGTTCACCGCCAACCTCACCATCACCGCAGGCATGGTCCACGTCCTCAACAGTCAGCACGATGGCACACTCGAATGAGGGGCCTAGGATGGGAAACTCCACCCACAGTCTGGAACCTCTCTCTGCTGATGTGCGCCAGCATGAAAACAGATGGAGAAAGTGTGAGCAGGACACATGGCACAGTGTGAAATGTTTGTGTGGTGAGTGGAGCCATGGATGGGATGAGGACACAAGTTCAAGAGGATATGAGCCTGATAGAGATGTCAGGGTGTGTGTGAGAGTTAGTGGTGTTGTCCCTTGAGGTATGAGATCCCTGTGGATGTATGATGGATTTGTGAATGTGTGAGCTGAGTGTAATGAGAAGAGTGAGTTACCCTGGTGGAATGGATGAGATCATTCATCCTGTAGTGGTACTGGCGGCTCACCTCTTTTGCAGGGCATCGGCGCTGACCACCACAGCCACCGCCTCCCATGCTGGATTGGTGATGCAGCTGCCCTTCCTGTAGCCAGAGCGGGGGTAGAGGACATCGAGGTGGGCCTTCACAGCATCTAAAAGGACATGTCTCTAAACTGGATGGCTACAGTGTTTTTGCCTTTCAGGGCCATCCTGTCATCCTTGCGTAGTCCTGGGCTGGGAGCACTGAGTTGTGTGCACGTGGCTGCACTTAAATATGGCTCCTGGTGTGATGAAGCAGTCAGGCAATGGCATGGCAGGCAAATGAGAGCCTGCCCACCATCAAAACAGCACGTTTCCTGGAAATAAAAAATTAAAGTGGTGGGTTTGGAATGATACAGTGTGAAATGCTGCCATTATGGCCAGCAGGTTTTTCCCACCAGCTAGCACAGTTAATGCAAGTCTGGGATGATTCTATCCATAGTCTCTCTTGTTTGAGGTTCTGAAGCTTTACTTACTGTTCACAACTAGCATAGCTAAAGTGTATCATTGCAGTTCTTTACAGCACAATAATAAAACTCTGGAAATGAGAACTATACAATGACAAATCAATGCACATAATGAGTGACAGGGAATAAGTGACACATGTAAATTTGTAACACAGTGTGCTAACTCCTCATATCCTTGGTACACATTATGCTAACTCCTCTCTTTTCCCTGATACACATTGTGCTAACTCCTCTCATATCCCTGACACACATTGGGCTAACTCCTCATATTCGGGAGACACATTGTGCTAACTCCTCTCATATCCCTGATACACATTGTGCCAGCTCTCATATTCCTGATACACATTGTGCGAACTCCTCATATTCCTGATATGCATTGTCCTAACTCTTCACCTATTTCTGATACACATTGTGCTAATTACTCATATCCCTGATACACATTGTGCTAAGCTCCTCATATTCCTGATACATATTGAACTAACTCCTGATATTCCTGATACACAGCACCCTAACTGCTCATATCCTGGATATACATTGTGCTAACTCATCATATTCCTGATGCAAATTGTGCTAACTCACCATATTCCTGATGCACATTGTGCTAACTCCTCGTATCCCTGATACACTTTGTGCAAACTCATCTCATATCCCGGATACACATTGTGCTAATTCTGCATATCCATGATACACATTGTGCTAAGTCCTCATATCCGTGATACACAGTGTGCCAACTCCTCATTTCCCTGATACACATTGTGCTAACTCCTTATATCCCTGATACACATTGTGCTATCTCCTCTCATATTTCTGATACATGTTGTGCTAACTCCTCATATCCCTGATACACATTGTGTGAAATCCTCATATCCCTGATGCACCTTGTGCTAACCCCTCATATCTGTGATACACTGTGTGCTAACTCACATCCCTGATACACAGTGTACTAACTCTTCATATCTGTGAGACACATTGTGCTAACCCCTTCTATTCCTGATGCACATTACGCTGACTCCTCTCATATCCGTGATACACTGCGTGCTAGCTCCTCATACCCCTGATACACATGGGGCTAATTCATCATATCCCTGATGATCAACGTGCTGATTCCTCTCGTATCCCATATACACAGTGTGCTAACACCTCATATCCTGGATACATATTCTACTAACTCCTCATAACCCTGATGCGCAGTGCAGTAACTCATCATATCCCTGATACATAGTGCACTAACTCCTTGTATCCCTGATACACAGTGTCCTAACTCTTCATATCCCTGATACACAGTGCGCTAACTCCTCGTATCCCTGATACACAGTGTCCTAACTCCTCATATCCCTGATACACAGTGTGCTAACTCCCTGTATCTTTGATACACAGTGCGCGAACTCATCTTATATCCTGGAAACACATTGTGCTAACTCGTCATATTCCTAAAAAACAAAAACCAAAAAACTGCGGATGCTGGAAATCCAAAACAAAAACAGAATTACCTGGAAAAACTCAGCAGGGCTGGCTGCATCGGCAGAAAAGAAAACAGTTGACGTTTCGAGTCCTCATGACCCATTCGACAGAACTAGGCGAATCCCAGGAGGGGGTGAAATATAAGCTGGTTTAAGGTGATGGGGGGGTGGGGTTGGGTGGGGAGAGAGAAGTGGAGGGGGGTGGTGTGTTCTGTTCTCAACCGTGTCCGGCCCATCTCCCGCGCATCCGCCCTCACACCTTCTCCTCCCTCCCAGAAACATGATAGGGTCCCCCTTGTCCTCACTTATCACCCCACCAGCCTCCGCATTCAAAGGATCATCCTCCGCCATTTCCGCCAACTCCAGCATGATGCCACTACCAAACACATCTTCCCTTCACCCCCACTGTCGGCATTCCGTAGGGATCGTTCCCTCTGGGACACCCTGGTTCACTCCTCCATCACCCCCTACTCCCCAACCCCCACCTATGGCACCACCCCATGCCCACGCAAAAGATGTAACACCTGCCCCTTCACTTCCACTCTCCTCACCGTTCAAGGGCCCAAACACTCCTTTCAAGTGAACAACATTTCACTTGCATTATCCCCAACTTAGTCTACAGCATTCGTTGCTCCCAATGCGGTCTCCTCTACATTGGAGAGACCAAAAGTAAACTGGGCGACCACTTTGCAGAACACCTGCGGTCTGTCCGCAAGAATGACCCAAACCTCCCTGTCGCTTGCCATTTCGACACTCCACGCTGCTCCCTTGCCCACATGTCTGTCCTTGGCTTGCTGCATTGTTCCAGTGAAGCCCAATGCAAATTGGAGGAACAACACCTCATCTTCCGACTAGGCACTTTACAGCCTTCCGGACTGAATATTGAACACTTGGAAAGCATTAATGGGATTAGACAAAGCCAACATGAGTTTATGAAAGGGAAATCGTGCTTTACTAATCTACTGGAGTTTTTTGAGGATGTAACTAGTAGAACAGATATGGTAGAACCAGTGGATCTGGCGTGTTTGGATTTCAAGAAGGCTATTGATAAGGTCCCACACTAGAGGCTAGTGGGCAAAATTAAAACACATGAAATTATGGATAATATACTGGCATGGATTGAGAATTTCACAATCTAGAATTGAAGTTCAGGTAAGTTTAGATGGCTTGGTCAAACCCGGGCTAATGGCAGAGATCCTTCGAAGTAAAGACTATTCGAAAGGTCATGTAGACAGTTCCTGGTGTCTGTTGGCATGCTAACTGCTCTCATATCCCTGATACACAGCATGCTAACTGCTCTCATAACCGTGATCCACAGCATGATAACAGCTCTCATATCCCTGATACACAGCATACCAACTGTTCTCAGATCCCTGATACACAGCATGCTAACTGCTCTCATATCCCTGATACACAGCATACCAACTGTTCTCATATCGCTGATACACAGCATGCTAACTGCTCACATATCCCTGATTGACAGCATGCTAACTGCTCACATATCCCTGATACACAGCATGCTAACTGCTCTCATATCCCTGATCCACAGCATGCTAACTGCTCTCATATCCCTGATACACAGCATACCAACTGTTCTCATATCCCTGATCCACAGCATGCTAACTGCTCTCATATCCCTGATCCAAAGCATGCTAACTGCTCTCATATCCCTGATCCACAGCATGCTAACTGCTCTCATATCACTGATCCACAGCATGCTAACTGCTCTCATATCCCTGATCCACACCATACTAACTGCTCTCATAACTCTGATACACAGCATGCTAACTGCTCTCATATCCCTGATCCACACCATACTAAATGCTCTCAGATCTCTGATACACAGCATGCGATCTGCTCTCATATCCCTGATACACAGCATGCTAACTGTTCACATTTCCCTGATCCACAGCATACTAACTGCTCTCATATCTCTGATCCACAGCACGCTAACTGCTCTCATATCCCTGATCCACAGCATGCTAACTGCTCTCATATCCCGGATCCACAGCATGCTAACTGCTCTCATATCCCTGATCCACAGCGTGCTAACTGCTCTCATATCCATGAAACAAAGCATGCTGACTGCTCTCATATCCCTTTTACACAGCATATTAATGGCTCTCATGTCCCTGATACACAGCGTAATAACTGCTCTTATATCCCTGATACACAGCATGCTAACTGCTCTCGTATCCCTTTTACACAGCATGCTAATTACTCTCATATCCCTGATACACAGCACACTAACTGCTCTCACATCCCTGATACACAGAATGCTAACTGCTCTTATACTCGTAATACACAGCATGCTAACGGCTCTCATATCCCTGATCCACAGCATGCTAATTGCTCTCATATCCCTGATCCACAGCAAGCTAACTGCTCTCATATCCCTGATACACAGCATACCAACAGTTCTCATATCCCTTATCCACAGCATGCTAACTGATCTCATATCCCTGACCAACAGCATTCTAATTGCTCTCATAACTCTGATCCACAGCATGCTAACTGCTCTCATATCGCTGACACACAAGCATGCTAACTGCTCTCATATTCCTGATCCACACGATACTAACTGCTCTCATATCTCTGATCCACAGCATGTTAACTGCTCTCATATCCCTGAGCCACACCATATTAACTGCTCTCATATCTCTGATACACAGCATGGTAACTGCTCTCATATCAATGATTCAGAGCATGCTAACTGCTCTTTTATCCCTGATTCACACCTTACTAACTGCTCTCATATCCCTGATCAACAGCATGCTAACTGCTCTCATATCCCTGATACACAGCATATCAACAGTTCTCATATCCCTGATATGCAGCATGCTAACTGCTCTCATATGACTTTTACACAGCCTACTAACCGCTCTCATAGCCCTGATAAACAGCATGACAACTGTTCTCATATCCATTTCTCACAGCAAACTAACGGCTCTCATATCCCTGCTACTCAGCATAATAACTGCTCTTACATCCCTGATACACAGCAAACTAACTGGAATCATATCCCTGATACACAGCATGCTAACTGATCTCATATCCCTTTTACACAGCATACTAACTGCTCTCATATCCCTGATACACAGCATACTAACTGCTCTTATATGCCTGATACACAGCATGCTAACTGCTCTTATATCCTTGATACACAGCATACGAACTGCTCTCAGATCCCTGGTACACAGCCTGATAACTGCTCTTATATCCCTGATACACAGCATGATAACTGCTCTCATATCCCTAATACACAGCATGCTAACTGCTCTCATATCCCCGGTACAGAGCATCCTAAATGCTCTCATATCCCCGGTACACAGCATGCTTACTGCTCTCCTATCCCTGATATGCAGAATGCTAACTGCTCTCATATCCCTGATACACAGCATGCTAACTGCTCTCATATCCCATTTACACAGCATGCTAACTGCTCTTACATCCCTGATACACAGCATGCTAACTGCTCTCATATCCCTTTCACACAGCATACTAACGGCTCTCATGTCCCTGATACACAGCATAATAACTGCTCTTATATCCCTGATACACAGCATACTAATTACTCTCATATCCCTGATACACAGCTTGCAGACTGCTCTCATATTGCTTTTACACAGCATACTAACAGCTCTCATGTCCCTGATACACAGCATGCTAACTGCTCTTATGTACGTAATACACAGCATGCTAACGGCTCTCATATCCATGTTACACAGCATAATAATTACCCTAATATTCCTGATACACAACATGCTAACTGCTCTCATAACCCCGGTACAAAGCATGCTAACTGCTCTCATATCCCTGATACACAGCATAACAACTGTACTCATATCCCTGATACACAGCATGCTAACTGCTCTCATATCCCTGATCCACAGCATGCTAACTGCTCTCAGATCCCTGGTACACAGCATGCTAACTGCTCTCATATCCCCGGTACACAGCTTTCTAACTGCTCTCATATCTCTTTTACACAGCTTACTAACGGCTCTCATATTCCTGATACACAGCATACTAAGTGCTCTTATATCCCTGATACACAACATGCTAACTGCTCTTATATGCCATTTACACAGCAAGCTAACTGCTCTCACATACCTTTTACACAGCATATTAACTGCTATCATATCCCAAATACACAGCATACTAAGTGCTCTCATATCCCTGATGCACAGCAGGCTAACTGCTCTTATATGCCGTTTACACAGCAAGATAACTGCTCACATATCCCTTTTACACAGCATACTAACTGCTATCATATCCCTAATACACAGCATACTAACTGCTCTTACATCCCTGATACACGGCATGCTAAGTGCTCTTATATCCTTGATACACAGCATGCTAACTGCTCTCAGATCCCCGGTACAAAGCATGCTAACTGCTCTTATATCCCGATACAAAGCATGCTAACTGCTCTCATATCCCTGATACACAGCATGCTAACTGCTCTCATATCCCTGATCCACAGCATGCTAATTGCTCTCATATCCCTGATCCACAGCAAGCTAACTGCTCTCATATCCCTGATACACAGCATACCAACAGTTCACATATCCCTTATCCACAGCATGCTAACTGCTCTCATATCCCTGACCAACAGCATTCTAATTGCTCTCATAACTCTGATCCACAGCATGCTAACTGCTCTCATATCGCTGACACACAAGCATGCTAACTGCTCTCATATTCCTGATCCACACGATACTAACTGATCTCATATCTCTGATCCACAGCATGTTAACTGCTCTCATATCCCTGAGCCACACCATATTAACTGCTCTCATATCTCTGATACACAGCATGGTAACTGCTCTCATATCAATGATTCAGAGCATGCTAACTGCTCTTTTATCCCTGATTCACACCTTACTAACTGCTCTCATATCCCTGATCAACAGCATGCTAACTGCTCTCATATCCCTGATACACAGCATATCAACAGTTCTCATATCCCTGATATGCAGCATGCTAACTGCTCTCATATGACTTTTACACAGCCTACTAACCGCTCTCATAGCCCTGATAAACAGCATGACAACTGTTCTCATATCCATTTCTCACAGCAAACTAACGGCTCTCATATCCCTGCTACTCAGCATAATAACTGCTCTTACATCCCTGATACACAGCAAACTAACTGGAATCATATCCCTGATACACAGCATGCTAACTGATCTCATATCCCTTTTACACAGCATACTAACTGCTCTCATATCCCTGATACACAGCATACTAACTGCTCTTATATGCCTGATACACAGCATGCTAACTGCTCTTATATCCTTGGTACACAGCATACGAACTGCTCTCAGATCCCTGGTACACAGCCTGATAACTGCTCTTATATCCCTGATACACAGCATGATAACTGCTCTCATATCCCTAATACACAGCATGCTAACTGCTCTCATATCCCCGGTACAGAGCATCCTAAATGCTCTCATATCCCCGGTACACAGCATGCTTACTGCTCTCCTATCCCTGATATGCAGAATGCTAACTGCTCTCATATCCCTGATACACAGCATGCTAACTGCTCTCATATCCCATTTACACAGCATGCTAACTGCTCTTACATCCCTGATACACAGCATGCTAACTGCTCTCATATCCCTTTCACACAGCATATTAACGGCTCTCATGTCCCTGATACACAGCATAATAACTGCTCTTACATCCCTGATACACAGCATGCTAACTGCTCTCATATCCCTTTCACACAGCATACTAACGGCTCTCATGTCCCTGATACACAGCATAATAACTGCTCTTATATCCCTGATACACAGCAAACTAATTACTCTCATATCCCTGATACACAGCTTGCAGACTGCTCTCATATTGCTTTTACACAGCATACTAACAGCTCTCATGTCCCTGATACACAGCATGCTAACTGCTCTTATGTACGTAATACACAGCATGCTAACGGCTCTCATATCCATGTTACACAGCATAATAATTACTCTAATATCCCTGATACACAACATGCTAACTGCTCTCATAACCCCGGTACAAAGCATGCTAACTGCTCTCATATCCCTGATACACAGCATAACAACTGTACTCATATCCCTGATACACAGCATGCTAACTGCTCTCATATCCCTGATCCACAGCATGCTAACTGCTCTCATATCCCTGATCCACAGCATGCTAACTGCTCTCATATCCCTGATCCACAGCATGCTAACTGCTCTCATATTCCTGATCCACAGCATGCTAACTGCTCTCATATCCCTGATACACAGCATGCTAACTGCTCTCATATCCCTTTTACACAGCATGCTAACTGCTCTCATATTCCTGATCCACAGCATGCTAACTGCTCTCAGATCCCTGGTACACAGCATGCTAACTGCTCTCATATCCCCGGTACACAGCTTTCTAACTGCTCTCATATCACTTTTACACAGCTTACTAACGGCTCTCATATTCCTGATACACAGCATACTAAGTGCTCTTATATCCCTGATACACAACATGCTAACTGCTCTTATATGCCATTTACACAGCAAGCTAACTGCTCTCACATACCTTTTACACAGCATATTAACTGCTATCATATCCCAAATACACAGCATACTAAGTGCTCTCATATCCCTGATGCACAGCAGGCTAACTGCTCTTATATGCCGTTTACACAGCAAGATAACTGCTCACATATCCCTTTTACACAGCATACTAACTGCTATCATATCCCTAATACACAGCATACTAACTGCTCTTACATCCCTGATACACGGCATGCTAACTGCTCTTATATCCTTGATACACAGCATGCTAACTGCTCTCAGATCCCCGGTACAAAGCATGCTAACTGCTCTTATATCCCTGATACACAGCATGCTAACTGCTCTCATATCGTTGATACACAGCATGCTAACTGCTCTCATATACCCGGTACAAAGCATGCTAACTGCACCCATATCCCTGATACACAGCATGCTAACTGCTCTTACATCCCTGATACACAGCATGCTAACTGCTCTCATTTCCTTGTTAAACAGCATGCTAACTGCTCTCATATCCCTGATACACAACATGCTAAATGCTCTCATATCCTTGATACACAGCATGCTAACTGCGCTCATTTCCCTGATACTCAGCATGCTAACTGCGCTCATTTCCCTGATACACAGCATGCCAACTGCTCTTATATCCCTGATACACAGCATGCTAACTGCTCTCAGATCTCCGGTACAAAGCATGCTAACTGCTCTTATATCCCGATACAAAGCATGCTAACTGCTCTCATATCCCTGATACACAGCATGCTAACTGCTCTCATATCCCCGGTACAAAGAATGCTAACTGCTCTCATATCCCTGATACACAGCATACCAACTGTTCTCATATCCCTGATAAACAGCATTCTAATTGCTCTCATATCTCTGATCCACAGCATGCTAACTGCTCTCATATCCCTGATCCACAGCATTCTAATTGCTCTCATATCTCTGATCCACAGCATGCTAACTGCTCTCATATCGCTGACACAAAAGCATGCTAACTGCTCTCATATTCCTGATCCACAGCATGCTAACTGCTCTCATATCCCTGATCAACAGCATGCTAACTGCTCTCATATCCCTGATACACAGCATGCTAACTGCTCTCATATCCCTGATCCACAGCATGCTAACTGCTCTCATATCCCTGATCCAAAGCATGCTAACTGCTCTCATATCCCTGATCCACAGCATGCTAACTGCTCTCATATCACTGATCCACAGCATGCTAACTGCTCTGATATCCCTGATCCACACCATACTAACTGCTCTCATAACTCTGATACACAGCATGCTAACTGCTCTCATATCCCTGATCCACACCATACTAAATGCTCTCAGATCCCTGATACACAACATGCTAAATGCTCTCATATCCTTGATACACAGCATGCTAACTGCGCTCATTTCCCTGATACTCAGCATGCTAACTGCGCTCATTTCCCTGATACACAGCATGACAACTGCTCTTATATCCCTGATACACAGCATGCTAACTGCTCTCAGATCTCCGATACAAAGCATGCTAACTGCTCTTATATCCCGATACAAAGCATGCTAACTGCTCTCATATCCCTGATACACAGCATGCTAACTGCTCTTATATCCCCGGTACAAAGAATGCTAACTGCTCTCATATCCCTGATACACAGCATACCAACTGTTCTCATATCCCTGATAAACAGCATTCTAATTGCTCTCATATCTCTGATCCACAGCATGCTAACTGCTCTCATATCCCTGATCCACAGCATTCTAATTGCTCTCATATCTCTGATCCACAGCATGCTAACTGCTCTCATATCGCTGACACAAAAGCATGCTAACTGCTCTCATATTCCTGATCCACAGCATGCTAACTGCTCTCATATCCCTGATCAACAGCATGCTAACTGCTCTCATATCCCTGATACACAGCATGCTAACTGCTCTCATATCCCTGATCCACAGCATGCTAACTGCTCTCATATCCCTGATCCAAAGCATGCTAACTGCTCTCATATCCCTGATCCACAGCATGCTAACTGCTCTCATATCACTGATCCACAGCATGCTAACTGCTCTCATATCCCTGATCCACACCATACTAACTGCTCTCATAACTCTGATACACAGCATGCTAACTGCTCTCATATCCCTGATCCACACCATACTAAATGCTCTCAGATCTCTGATACACAGCATGCGAACTGCTCTCATATCCCTGATACACAGCATGCTAACTGTTCACATTTCCCTGATCCACAGCATACTAACTGCTCTCATATCTCTGATCCACAGCACGCTAACTGCTCTCATATCCCTGATCCACAGCATGCTAACTGCTCTCATATCCCGGATCCACAGCATGCTAACTGCTCTCATATCCCTGATCCACAGCATGCTAACTGCTCTCATATCCCTGAAACAAAGCATGCTGACTGCTCTCATATCCCTTTTACACAGCATATTAATGGCTCTCATGTCCCTGATACACAGTGTAATAACTGCTCTTATATCCCTGATACACAGCATGCTAACTGCTCTCGTATCCCTTTTACACAGCATGCTAATTACTCTCATATCCCTGATACACAGCACACTAACTGCTCTCACATCCCTGATACACAGAATGCTAACTGCTCTTATACTCGTAATACACAGCATGCTAACGGCTCTCATGTCCCTGATACACAGCATACTAATTGCTCTTATATCCCTGATACACAGCATGCCAACTGCTCTTATATCCCCGATACACAGCATGCTAACTGCTCTCAGATCCCCGGTACAAAGCATGCTAACTGCTCTTATATCCCGATACAAAGCATGCTAACTGCTCTCATATCCCTGATACACAGCATGCTAACTGCTCTCATATCCCTGATCCACAGCATGCTAACTGCTCTCATATCCCTGATCCACAGCAAGCTAACTGCTCTCATATCCCTGATACACAGCATACCAACAGTTCTCATATCCCTTATCCACAGCATGCTAACTGCTCTCATATCCCTGACCAACAGCATTCTAATTGCTCTCATAACTCTGATCCACAGCATGCTAACTGCTCTCATATCGCTGACACACAAGCATGCTAACTGCTCTCATATTCCTGATCCACACGATACTAACTGCTCTCATATCTCTGATCCACAGCATGTTAACTGCTCTCATATCCCTGAGCCACACCATATTAACTGCTCTCATATCTCTGATACACAGCATGGTAACTGCTCTCATATCAATGATTCAGACCATGCTAATTGCTCTTTTATCCCTGATTCACACCTTACTAACTGCTCTCATATCCCTGATCCACAGCATGCTAACTGCTCTCATATCCCTGATCAACAGCATGCTAACTGCTCTCATATCCCTGATACACAGCATATAAACAGTTCTCATATCCCTGATATGCAGCATGCTAACTGCTCTCATATGACTTTTACACAGCCTACTAACCGCTCTCATAGCCCTGATAAACAGCATGACAACTGTTCTCATATCCATTTCTCACAGCAAACTAACGGCTCTCATATCCCTGCTACTCAGCATAATAACTGCTCTTACATCCCTGATACACAGCAAACTAACTGGAATCATATCCCTGATACACAGCATGCTAACTGATCTCATATCCCTTTTACACAGCATACTAACTGCTCTCATATCCCTGATACACAGCATACTAACTGCTCTTATATGCCTGATACACAGCATGCTAACTGCTCTTATATCCTTGATACACAGCATACGAACTGCTCTCAGATCCCTGGTACACAGCCTGATAACTGCTCTTATATCCCTGATACACAGCATGCTAACTGCTCTCATATCCCATTTACACAGCATGCTAACTGCTCTTACATCCCTGATACACAGCATGCTAACTGCTCTCATATCCCTTTCACACAGCATACTAACGGCTCTCATGTCCCTGATACACAGCATAATAACTGCTCTTATATCCCTGATACACAGCAAACTAATTACTCTCATATCCCTGATACACAGCTTGCAGACTGCTCTCATATTGCTTTTACACAGCATACTAACAGCTCTCATGTCCCTGATACACAGCATGCTAACTGCTCTTATGTACGTAATACACAGCATGCTAACGGCTCTCATATCCATGTTACACAGCATAATAATTACTCTAATATCCCTGATACACAACATGCTAACTGCTCTCATAACCCCGGTACAAAGCATGCTAACTGCTCTCATATCCCTGATACACAGCATAACAACTGTACTCATATCCCTGATACACAGCATGCTAACTGCTCTCATATCCCTGATCCACAGCATGCTAACTGCTCTCATATCCCTGATCCACAGCATGCTAACTGCTCTCATATCCCTGATCCACAGCATGCTAACTGCTCTCATATTCCTGATCCACAGCATGCTAACTGCTCTCATATCCCTGATACACAGCATGCTAACTGCTCTCATATCCCTTTTACACAGCATGCTAACTGCTCTCATATTCCTGATCCACAGCATGCTAACTGCTCTCAGATCCCTGGTACACAGCATGCTAACTGCTCTCATATCCCCGGTACACAGCTTTCTAACTGCTCTCATATCTCTTTTACACAGCTTACTAACGGCTCTCATATTCCTGATACACAGCATACTAAGTGCTCTTATATCCCTGATACACAACATGCTAACTGCTCTTATATGCCATTTACACAGCAAGCTAACTGCTCTCACATACCTTTTACACAGCATATTAACTGCTATCATATCCCAAATACACAGCATACTAAGTGCTCTCATATCCCTGATGCACAGCAGGCTAACTGCTCTTATATGCCGTTTACACAGCAAGATAACTGCTCACATATCCCTTTTACACAGCATACTAACTGCTATCATATCCCTAATACACAGCATACTAACTGCTCTTACATCCCTGATACACGGCATGCTAACTGCTCTTATATCCTTGATACACAGCATGCTAACTGCTCTCAGATCCCCGGTACAAAGCATGCTAACTGCTCTTATATCCCTGATACACAGCATGCTAACTGCTCTCATATCGTTGATACACAGCATGCTAACTGCTCTCATATACCCGGTACAAAGCATGCTAACTGCACTCATATCCCTGATACACAGCATGCTAACTGCTCTTACATCCCTGATACACAGCATGCTAACTGCTCTCATTTCCTTGTTAAACAGCATGCTAACTGCTCTCATATCCCTGATACACAACATGCTAAATGCTCTCATATCCTTGATACACAGCATGCTAACTGCGCTCATTTCCCTGATACTCAGCATGCTAACTGCGCTCATTTCCCTGATACACAGCATGCCAACTGCTCTTATATCCCTGATACACAGCATGCTAACTGCTCTCAGATCTCCGGTACAAAGCATGCTAACTGCTCTTATATCCCGATACAAAGCATGCTAACTGCTCTCATATCCCTGATACACAGCATGCTAACTGCTCTCATATCCCCGGTACAAAGAATGCTAACTGCTCTCATATCCCTGATACACAGCATACCAACTGTTCTCATATCCCTGATAAACAGCATTCTAATTGCTCTCATATCTCTGATCCACAGCATGCTAACTGCTTTCATATCCCTGATCCACAGCATTCTAATTGCTCTCATATCTCTGATCCACAGCATGCTAACTGCTCTCATATCGCTGACACAAAAGCATGCTAACTGCTCTCATATTCCTGATCCACAGCATGCTAACTGCTCTCATATCCCTGATCAACAGCATGCTAACTGCTCTCATATCCCTGATACACAGCATGCTAACTGCTCTCATATCCCTGATCCACAGCATGCTAACTGCTCTCATATCCCTGATCCAAAGCATGCTAACTGCTCTCATATCCCTGATCCACAGCATGCTAACTGCTCTCATATCACTGATCCACAGCATGCTAACTGCTCTGATATCCCTGATCCACACCATACTAACTGCTCTCATAACTCTGATACACAGCATGCTAACTGCTCTCATATCCCTGATCCACACCATACTAAATGCTCTCAGATCCCTGATACACAACATGCTAAATGCTCTCATATCCTTGATACACAGCATGCTAACTGCGCTCATTTCCCTGATACTCAGCATGCTAACTGCGCTCATTTCCCTGATACACAGCATGACAACTGCTCTTATATCCCTGATACACAGCATGCTAACTGCTCTCAGATCTCCGATACAAAGCATGCTAACTGCTCTTATATCCCGATACAAAGCATGCTAACTGCTCTCATATCCCTTTCACACAGCATACTAACGGCTCTCATGTCCCTGATACACAGCATAATAACTGCTCTTATATCCCTGATACACAGCAAACTAATTACTCTCATATCCCTGATACACAGCTTGCAGACTGCTCTCATATTGCTTTTACACAGCATACTAACAGCTCTCATGTCCCTGATACACAGCATGCTAACTGCTCTTATGTACGTAATACACAGCATGCTAACGGCTCTCATATCCATGTTACACAGCATAATAATTACTCTAATATCCCTGATACACAACAAGCTAACTGCTCTCATAACCCCGGTACAAAGCATGCTAACTGCTCTCATATCCCTGATACACAGCATAACAACTGTACTCATATCCCTGATACACAGCATGATAACTGCTCTCATATCCCTGATCCACAGCATGCTAACTGCTCTCATATCCCTGATCCACAGCATGCTAACTGCTCTCATATCCCTGATCCACAGCATGCTAACTGCTCTCATATTCCTGATCCACAGCATGCTAACTGCTCTCATATCCCTGATACACAGCATGCTAACTGCTCTCATATCCCTTTTACACAGCATGCTAACTGCTCTCATATTCCTGATCCACAGCATGCTAACTGCTCTCAGATCCCTGGTACACAGCATGCTAACTGCTCTCATATCCCCGGTACACAGCTTTCTAACTGCTCTCATATCTCTTTTACACAGCTTACTAACGGCTCTCATATTCCTGATACACAGCATACTAAGTGCTCTTATATCCCTGATACACAACATGCTAACTGCTCTTATATGCCATTTACACAGCAAGCTAACTGCTCTCACATACCTTTTACACAGCATATTAACTGCTATCATATCCCAAATACACAGCATACTAAGTGCTCTCATATCCCTGATGCACAGCAGGCTAACTGCTCTTATATGCCGTTTACACAGCAAGATAACTGCTCACATATCCCTTTTACACAGCATACTAACTGCTATCATATCCCTAATACACAGCATACTAACTGCTCTTACATCCCTGATACACGGCATGCTAACTGCTCTTATATCCTTGATACACAGCATGCTAACTGCTCTCAGATCCCCGGTACAAAGCATGCTAACTGCTCTTATATCCCTGATACACAGCATGCTAACTGCTCTCATATCGTTGATACACAGCATGCTAACTGCTCTCATATACCCGGTACAAAGCATGCTAACTGCACTCATATCCCTGATACACAGCATGCTAACTGCTCTTACATCCCTGATACACAGCATGCTAACTGCTCTCATTTCCTTGTTAAACAGCATGCTAACTGCTCTCATATCCCTGATACACAACATGCTAAATGCTCTCATATCCTTGATACACAGCATGCTAACTGCGCTCATTTCCCTGATACTCAGCATGCTAACTGCGCTCATTTCCCTGATACACAGCATGCCAACTGCTCTTATATCCCTGATACACAGCATGCTAACTGCTCTCAGATCTCCGGTACAAAGCATGCTAACTGCTCTTATATCCCGATACAAAGCATGCTAACTGCTCTCATATCCCTGATACACAGCATGCTAACTGCTCTCATATCCCCGGTACAAAGAATGCTAATTGCTCTCATATCCCTGATACACAGCATACCAACTGTTCTCATATCCCTGATAAACAGCATTCTAATTGCTCTCATATCTCTGATCCACAGCATGCTAACTGCTTTCATATCCCTGATCCACAGCATTCTAATTGCTCTCATATCTCTGATCCACAGCATGCTAACTGCTTTCATATCCCTGATCCACAGCATTCTAATTGCTCTCATATCTCTGATCCACAGCATGCTAACTGCTCTCATATCGCTGACACAAAAGCATGCTAACTGCTCTCATATTCCTGATCAACAGCATGCTAACTGCTCTCATATCCCTGATACACAGCATGCTAACTGCTCTCATATCCCTGATCCACAGCATGCTAACTGCTCTCATATCCCTGATCCAAAGCATGCTAACTGCTCTCATATCCCTGATCCACAGCATGCTAACTGCTCTCATATCACTGATCCACAGCATGCTAACTGCTCTCATATCCCTGATCCACACCATACTAACTGCTCTCATAACTCTGATACACAGCATGCTAACTGCTCTCATATCCCTGATCCACACCATACTAAATGCTCTCAGATCTCTGATACACAGCATGCGAACTGCTCTCATATCCCTGATACACAGCATGCTAACTGTTCACATTTCCCTGATCCACAGCATACTAACTGCTCTCATATCTCTGATCCACAGCACGCTAACTGCTCTCATATCCCTGATCCACAGCATGCTAACTGCTCTCATATCCCTGATCCACAACATGCTAACTGCTCTCATTTCCCTGATCCACAGCGTGCTAACTGCTCTCATATCCCTGAAACAAAGCATGCTGACTGCTCTCATACCCATTTTACAAAGCATACTAACGGCTCTCATGTCCCTGATACACAGTGTAATAACTGCTCTTATATCCCTGATACACAGCATGCTAACTGCTCTCGTATCCCTTTTACACAGCATGCTAATTACTCTCATATCCCTGATACACAGCACACTAACTGCTCTCACATCCCTGATACACAGAATGCTAACTGCTCTTATACTCGTAATACACAGCATGCTAACGGCTCTCATATCCCTGATACACAGCATACTAATTGCTCTTATATCCCTGATACACAGCATGCTAACTGCTCTTATATCCCCGATACACAGCATGCTAACTGCTCTCAGATCCCCGGTACAAAGCATGCTAACTGCTCTTATATCCCGATACAAAGCATGCTAACTGCTCTCATATCCCTGATACACAGCATGCTAACTGCTCTCATATCCCTGATCCACAGCATGCTAACTGCTCTCATATCCCTGATCCACAGCAAGCTAACTGCTCTCATATCCCTGATACACAGCATACCAACAGTTCTCATATCCCTTATCCACAGCATGCTAACTGCTCTCATATCCCTGACCAACAGCATTCTAATTGCTCTCATAACTCTGATCCACAGCATGCTAACTGCTCTCATATCGCTGACACACAAGCATGCTAACTGCTCTCATATTCCTGATCCACACGATACTAACTGCTCTCATATCTCTGATCCACAGCATGTTAACTGCTCTCATATCCCTGAGCCACACCATATTAACTGCTCTCATATCTCTGATACACAGCATGGTAACTGCTCTCATATCAATGATTCAGACCATGCTAATTGCTCTTTTATCCCTGATTCACACCTTACTAACTGCTCTCATATCCCTGATCCACAGCATGCTAACTGCTCTCATATCCCTGATCAACAGCATGCTAACTGCTCTCATATCCCTGATACACAGCATATCAACAGTTCTCATATCCCTGATATGCAGCATGCTAACTGCTCTCATATGACTTTTACACAGCCTACTAACCGCTCTCATAGCCCTGATAAACAGCATGACAACTGTTCTCATATCCATTTCTCACAGCAAACTAACGGCTCTCATATCCCTGCTACTCAGCATAATAACTGCTCTTACATCCCTGATACACAGCAAACTAACTGGACTCATATCCCTGATACACAGCATACTAACTGTTCTCATATCCCTTTTACACAGCATACTAATTACTCTCATATCCCATTTACACATCATGCTAACTGCTCTTAAATGCCTGATACACAGCATGCTAACTGCTCTTATATCCTTGATACAAAGCATACTAACTGCTCTCAGTTCCCTGGTACACAGCATGCTAACTGCTCTTATATCCCTGATACACAGCATGCTAACTGCTCTCATATCCCATTTACACAGCATGCTAACTGCTCTTAAATGCCTGATACACAGCATGCTAACTGCTCTCATATCCCTATAACACAGCATACTAACGGTTCCCATGTCCCTGATACACAGCATGCTAACTGCTCTTATATCCCTGATACACAGCATGCTAATTACTCTCATATCCTTGATACACAGCATGCAGACTTCTCTCATATTGCTTTTACAAAGCATACTAACAGCTCTCATATCCCTGATACACAGCACACTAACTGCTCTCATATCCCTGATACACAGCATGCTAACTGCTCTCATATCCCTGTTACACAGCATAATAATTACTCTAATATCCCTGATACACAACATGCTAACTGCTCTCATAACCCCGGTACAAAGCATGCTAACTGCTCTCATATCCCTGATACACAGCACACTAACTGTACTCATATCCCTGATACACAGCATGCTAACTGCTCTCATATCCCTGATCCACAGCATGCTAACTGCTCTCATATGTCTGATCCACAGCATGCTAACTACTTTCATATCCCTGACCCGCAGCATGCTAACTGCTCTCGTATCCCTGATCCACAGCATGCTAACTGCTCTCATATCCCTGATACACAGCATGCTAACTGCTCTCATGTCACTTTTACACAGCATGCTAACTGCTCTCATATCCCTGATCCACAGCATGCTAACTGCTCTCAGATCCCTGGTACACAGCATGCTAACTGCTCTCATATCCCCGGTACACAGCTTTCTAACTGCTCTCATATCTCTTTTACACAGCTTACTAACGGCTCTCATATTCCTGATACACAGCATACTAAGTGCTCTTATATCCCTGATACACAACATGCTAACTGCTCTTATATGCCATTTACACAGCAAGCTAACTGCTCTCACATACCTTTTACACAGCATATTAACTGCTATCATATCCCAAATACACAGCATACTAAGTGCTCTCATATCCCTGATGCACAGCAGGCTAACTGCTCTTATATGCCGTTTACACAGCAAGATAACTGCTCACATATCCCTTTTACACAGCATACTAACTGCTATCATATCCCTAATACACAGCATACTAACTGCTCTTACATCCCTGATACACGGCATGCTAACTGCTCTTATATCCTTGATACACAGCATGCTAACTGCTCTCAGATCCCCGGTACAAAGCATGCTAACTGCTCTTATATCCCTGATACACAGCATGCTAACTGCTCTCATATCGTTGATACACAGCATGCTAACTGCTCTCATATACCCGGTACAAAGCATGCTAACTGCACTCATATCCCTGATACACAGCATGCTAACTGCTCTTACATCCCTGATACACAGCATGCTAACTGCTCTCATTTCCTTGTTAAACAGCATGCTAACTGCTCTCATATCCCTGATACACAACATGCTAAATGCTCTCATATCCTTGATACACAGCATGCTAACTGCGCTCATTTCCCTGATACTCAGCATGCTAACTGCGCTCATTTCCCTGATACACAGCATGCCAACTGCTCTTATATCCCTGATACACAGCATGCTAACTGCTCTCAGATCTCCGGTACAAAGCATGCTAACTGCTCTTATATCCCGATACAAAGCATGCTAACTGCTCTCATATCCCTGATACACAGCATGCTAACTGCTCTCATATCCCCGGTACAAAGAATGCTAACTGCTCTCATATCCCTGATACACAGCATACCAACTGTTCTCATATCCCTGATAAACAGCATTCTAATTGCTCTCATATCTCTGATCCACAGCATGCTAACTGCTTTCATATCCCTGATCCACAGCATTCTAATTGCTCTCATATCTCTGATCCACAGCATGCTAACTGCTCTCATATCGCTGACACAAAAGCATGCTAACTGCTCTCATATTCCTGATCCACAGCATGCTAACTGCTCTCATATCCCTGATCAACAGCATGCTAACTGCTCTCATATCCCTGATACACAGCATGCTAACTGCTCTCATATCCCTGATCCACAGCATGCTAACTGCTCTCATATCCCTGATCCAAAGCATGCTAACTGCTCTCATATCCCTGATCCACAGCATGCTAACTGCTCTCATATCACTGATCCACAGCATGCTAACTGCTCTGATATCCCTGATCCACACCATACTAACTGCTCTCATAACTCTGATACACAGCATGCTAACTGCTCTCATATCCCTGATCCACACCATACTAAATGCTCTCAGATCCCTGATACACAACATGCTAAATGCTCTCATATCCTTGATACACAGCATGCTAACTGCGCTCATTTCCCTGATACTCAGCATGCTAACTGCGCTCATTTCCCTGATACACAGCATGACAACTGCTCTTATATCCCTGATACACAGCATGCTAACTGCTCTCAGATCTCCGATACAAAGCATGCTAACTGCTCTTATATCCCGATACAAAGCATGCTAACTGCTCTCATATCCCTTTCACACAGCATACTAACGGCTCTCATGTCCCTGATACACAGCATAATAACTGCTCTTATATCCCTGATACACAGCAAACTAATTACTCTCATATCCCTGATACACAGCTTGCAGACTGCTCTCATATTGCTTTTACACAGCATACTAACAGCTCTCATGTCCCTGATACACAGCATGCTAACTGCTCTTATGTACGTAATACACAGCATGCTAACGGCTCTCATATCCATGTTACACAGCATAATAATTACTCTAATATCCCTGATACACAACAAGCTAACTGCTCTCATAACCCCGGTACAAAGCATGCTAACTGCTCTCATATCCCTGATACACAGCATAACAACTGTACTCATATCCCTGATACACAGCATGATAACTGCTCTCATATCCCTGATCCACAGCATGCTAACTGCTCTCATATCCCTGATCCACAGCATGCTAACTGCTCTCATATCCCTGATCCACAGCATGCTAACTGCTCTCATATTCCTGATCCACAGCATGCTAACTGCTCTCATATCCCTGATACACAGCATGCTAACTGCTCTCATATCCCTTTTACACAGCATGCTAACTGCTCTCATATCCCTGATCCACAGCATGCTAACTGCTCTCAGATCCCTGGTACACAGCATGCTAACTGCTCTCATATCCCCGGTACACAGCTTTCTAACTGCTCTCATATCTCTTTTACACAGCTTACTAACGGCTCTCATATTCCTGATACACAGCATACTAAGTGCTCTTATATCCCTGATACACAACATGCTAACTGCTCTTATATGCCATTTACACAGCAAGCTAACTGCTCTCACATACCTTTTACACAGCATATTAACTGCTATCATATCCCAAATACACAGCATACTAAGTGCTCTCATATCCCTGATGCACAGCAGGCTAACTGCTCTTATATGCCGTTTACACAGCAAGATAACTGCTCACATATCCCTTTTACACAGCATACTAACTGCTATCATATCCCTAATACACAGCATACTAACTGCTCTTACATCCCTGATACACGGCATGCTAACTGCTCTTATATCCTTGATACACAGCATGCTAACTGCTCTCAGATCCCCGGTACAAAGCATGCTAACTGCTCTTATATCCCTGATACACAGCATGCTAACTGCTCTCATATCGTTGATACACAGCATGCTAACTGCTCTCATATACCCGGTACAAAGCATGCTAACTGCACTCATATCCCTGATACACAGCATGCTAACTGCTCTTACATCCCTGATACACAGCATGCTAACTGCTCTCATTTCCTTGTTAAACAGCATGCTAACTGCTCTCATATCCCTGATACACAACATGCTAAATGCTCTCATATCCTTGATACACAGCATGCTAACTGCGCTCATTTCCCTGATACTCAGCATGCTAACTGCGCTCATTTCCCTGATACACAGCATGCCAACTGCTCTTATATCCCTGATACACAGCATGCTAACTGCTCTCAGATCTCCGGTACAAAGCATGCTAACTGCTCTTATATCCCGATACAAAGCATGCTAACTGCTCTCATATCCCTGATAAACAGCATGCTAACTGCTCTCATATCCCCGGTACAAAGAATGCTAACTGCTCTCATATCCCTGATACACAGCATACCAACTGTTCTCATATCCCAAATAAACAGCATTCTAATTGCTCTCATATCTCTGATCCACAGCATGCTAACTGCTTTCATATCCCTGATCCACAGCATTCTAATTGCTCTCATATCTCTGATCCACAGCATGCTAACTGCTCTCATATCGCTGACACAAAAGCATGCTAACTGCTCTCATATTCCTGATCCACAGCATGCTAACTGCTCTCATATCCCTGATCAACAGCATGCTAACTGCTCTCATATCCCTGATACACAGCATGCTAACTGCTCTCATATCCCTGATCCACAGCATGCTAACTGCTCTCATATCCCTGATCCAAAGCATGCTAACTGCTCTCATATCCCTGATCCACAGCATGCTAACTGCTCTCATATCACTGATCCACAGCACGCTAACTGCTCTCATATCCCTGATCCACACCATACTAACTGCTCTCATAACTCTGATACACAGCATGCTAACTGCTCTCATATCCCTGATCCACACCATACTAAATGCTCTCAGATCTCTGATACACAGCATGCGAACTGCTCTCATATCCCTGATACACAGCATGCTAACTGTTCACATTTCCCTGATCCACAGCATACTAACTGCTCTCATATCTCTGATCCACAGCACGCTAACTGCTCTCATATCCCTGATCCACAGCATGCTAACTGCTCTCAGATCCCGGATCCACAGCATGCTAACTGCTCTCATATCCCTGATCCACAGCGTGCTAACTGCTCTCATATCCATGAAACAAAGCATGCTGACTGCTCTCATATCCCTTTTACACAGCATATTAATGGCTCTCATGTCCCTGATACACAGCGTAATAACTGCTCTTATATCCCTGATACGCAGCATGCTAACTGCTCTCGTATCCCTTTTACACAGCATGCTAATTACTCTCATATCCCTGATACACAGCACACTAACTGCTCTCACATCCCTGATACACAGAATGCTAACTGCTCTTATACTCGTAATACACAGCATGCTAACGGCTCTCATGTCCCTGATACACAGCATACTAATTGCTCTTATATCCCTGATACACAGCATGCCAACTGCTCTTATATCCCCGATACACAGCATGCTAACTGCTCTCAGATCCCCGGTACAAAGCATGCTAACTGCTCTTATATCCCGATACAAAGCATGCTAACTGCTCTCATATCCCTGATACACAGCATGCTAACTGCTCTCATATCCCTGATCCACAGCATGCTAACTGCTCTCATATCCCTGATCCACAGCAAGCTAACTGCTCTCATATCCCTGATACACAGCATACCAACAGTTCTCATATCCCTTATCCACAGCATGCTAACTGCTCTCATATCCCTGACCAACAGCATTCTAATTGCTCTCATAACTCTGATCCACAGCATGCTAACTGCTCTCATATCGCTGACACACAAGCATGCTAACTGCTCTCATATTCCTGATCCACACGATACTAACTGCTCTCATATCTCTGATCCACAGCATGTTAACTGCTCTCATATCCCTGAGCCACACCATATTAACTGCTCTCATATCTCTGATACACAGCATGGTAACTTCTCTCATATCAATGATTCAGAGCATGCTAACTGCTCTTTTATCCCTGATTCACACCTTACTAACTGCTCTCATATCCCTGATCCACAGCATGCTAACTGCTCTCATATCCCTGATCAACAGCATGCTAACTGCTCTCATATCCCTGATACACAGCATAATAACTGCTCTTACATCCCTGATACACAGCAAACTAACTGGAATCATATCCCTGATACACAGCATGCTAACCGATCTCATATCCCTTTTACACAGCATAGTAGCTGCTCTCATATCCCTGATACACAGCATACTAACTGCTCTTATATGCCTGATACACAGCATGCTAACTGCTCTTATATCCTTGATACACAGCATACGAACTGCTCTCAGATCCCTGGTACACAGCCTGATAACTGCTCTTATATCCCTGATACACAGCATGATAACTGCTCTCATATCCCTAATACACAGCATGCTAACTGCTCTCATATCCCATTTACACAGCATGCTAACTGCTCTTACATCCCTGATACACAGCATGCTAACTGCTCTCATATCCCTTTCACACAGCATACTAACGGCTCTCATGTCCCTGATACACAGCATAATAACTGCTCTTATATCCCTGATACACAGCATACTAATTACTCTCATATCCCTGATACACAGCTTGCAGACTGCTCTCATATTGCTTTTACACAGCATACTAACAGCTCTCATATCCCTGATACACAGCATGCTAACTGCTCTTATGTACGTAATACACAGCATGCTAACGGCTCTCATATCCATGTTACACAGCATAATAATTACTCTAATATCCCTGATACACAACATGCTAACTGCTCTTATATCCCGATACAAAGCATGCAAACTGCTCTCATATCCCTGATACACAGCATAACAACTGTACTCATATCCCTGATACACAGCATGCTAACTGCTCTCATATCCCTGATCCACAGCATGCTAACTGCTCTCATATCCCTGATCCACAGCATGCTAACTGCTCTCATATCCCTGATCCACAGCATGCTAACTGCTCTCATATTCCTGATCCACAGCATGCTAACTGCTCTCATATCCCTGATACACAGCATGCTAACTGCTCTCATATCCCTTTTACACAGCATGCTAACTGCTCTCATATTCCTGATCCACAGCATGCTAACTGCTCTCAGATCCCTGGTACACAGCATGCTAACTGCTCTCATATCCCCGGTACACAGCTTTCTAACTGCTCTCATATCTCTTTTACACAGCTTACTAACGGCTCTCATATTCCTGATACACAGCATACTAAGTGCTCTTATATCCCTGATACACAACATGCTAACTGCTCTTATATGCCATTTACACAGCAAGCTAACTGCTCTCACATACCTTTTACACAGCATATTAACTGCTATCATATCCCAAATACACAGCATACTAAGTGCTCTCATATCCCTGATGCACAGCAGGCTAACTGCTCTTATATGCCGTTTACACAGCAAGATAACTGCTCACATATCCCTTTTACACAGCATACTAACTGCTATCATATCCCTAATACACAGCATACTAACTGCTCTTACATCCCTGATACACGGCATGCTAACTGCTCTTATATCCTTGATACACAGCATGCTAACTGCTCTCAGATCCCCGGTACAAAGCATGCTAACAGCTCTTATATCCCTGATACACAGCATGCTAACTGCTCTCATATCGTTGATACACAGCATGCTAACTGCTCTCATATACCCGGTACGAAGCATGCTAACTGCACTCATATCCCTGATACACAGCATGCTAACTGCTCTTACATCCCTGATACACAGCATGCTAACTGCTCTCATTTCCTTGTTAAACAGCATGCTAACTGCTCTCATATCCCTGATACACAACATGCTAAATGCTCTCATATCCTTGATACACAGCATGTTAACTGCGCTCATTTCCATGATACTCAGCATGCTAACTGCGCTCATTTCCCTGATACACAGCATGCCAACTGCTCTTATATCCCTGATACACAGCATGCTAACTGCTCTCAGATCTCCGGTACAAAGCATGCTAACTGCTCTTATATCCCGATACAAAGCATGCTAACTGCTCTCATATCCCTGATACACAGCATGCTAACTGCTCTCATATCCCCGGTACAAAGAATGCTAAATGCTCTCATATCCCTGATACACAGCATACCAACTGTTCTCATATCCCTGATAAACAGCATTCTAATTGCTCTCATATCTCTGATCCACAGCATGCTAACTGCTCTCATATCCCTGATCCACAGCATTCTAATTGCTCTCATATCTCTGATCCACAGCATGCTAACTGCTCTCATATCGCTGACACAAAAGCATGCTAACTGCTCTCATATTCCTGATCCACAGCATGCTAACTGCTCTCATATCCCTGATCAACAGCATGCTAACTGCTCTCATATCCCTGATACACAGCATGCTAACTGCTCTCATATCCCTGATCCACAGCATTCTAACTGCTCTCATATCCCTGATCCAAAGCATGCTAACTGCTCTCATATCACTGATCCACAGCATGCTAACTGCTCTCATATCACTGATCCACAGCATGCTAACTGCTCTCATATCCCTGATCCACACCATACTAACTGCTCTCATAATTCTGATACACAGCATGCTAACTGCTCTCATATCCCTGACCACACCATACTAAATGCTCTCAGATCCCTGATACACAACATGCTAAATGCTCTCATATCCTTGATACACAGCATGCTAAGTGCACTCATTTCCCTGATACTCAGCATGCTAACTGCGCTCATTTCCCTGATACACAGCATGCCAACTGCTCTTATATCCCTGATACACAGCATGCTAACTGCTCTCAGATCTCCGATACAAAGCATGCTAACTGCTCTTATATCCCGATACAAAGCATGCTAACTGCTCTCATATCCCTGATACACAGCATGCTAACTGCTCTCATATCCCCGGTACAAAGAATGCTAACTGCTCTCATATCCCTGATACACAGCATACCAACTGTTCTCATATCCCTGATAAACAGCATTCTAATTGCTCTCATATCTCTGATCCACAGCATGCTAACTGCTCTCATATCCCTGATCCACAGCATTCTAATTGCTCTCATATCTCTGATCCACAGCATGCTAACTGCTCTCATATCGCTGACACAAAAGCATGCTAACTGCTCTCATATTCCTGATCCACAGCATGCTAACTGCTCTCATATCCCTGATCAACAGCATGCTAACTGCTCTCATATCCCTGATACACAGCATGCTAACTGCTCTCATATCCCTGATCCACAGCATGCTAACTGCTCTCATATCCCTGATCCAAAGCATGCTAACTGCTCTCATATCCCTGATCCACAGCATGCTAACTGCTCTCATATCACTGATCCACAGCATGCTAACTGCTCTCATATCCCTGATCCACACCATACTAACTGCTCTCATAACTCTGATACACAGCATGCTAACTGCTCTCATATCCCTGATCCACACCATACTAAATGCTCTCAGATCTCTGATACACAGCATGCGAACTGCTCTCATATCCCTGATACACAGCATGCTAACTGTTCACATTTCCCTGATCCACAGCATACTAACTGCTCTCATATCTCTGATCCACAGCACGCTAACTGCTCTCATATCCCTGATCCACAGCATGCTAACTGCTCTCATATCCCGGATCCACAGCATGCTAACTGCTCTCATATCCCTGATCCACAGCGTGCTAACTGCTCTCATATCCCTGAAATAAAGCATGCTGACTGCTCTCATATCCCTTTTACACAGCATATTAATGGCTCTCATGTCCCTGATACACAGCGTAATAACTGCTCTTATATCCCTGATACACAGCATGCTAACTGCTCACGTATCCCTTTTACACAGCATGCTAATTACTCTCATATCCCTGATACACAGCACACTAACTGCTCTCACATCCCTGATACACAGAATGCTAACTGCTCTTATACTCGTAATACACAGCATGCTAACGGCTCTCATGTCCCTGATACACAGCATACTAATTGCTCTTATATCCCTGATACACAGCATGCCAACTGCTCTTATATCCCCAATACACAGCATGCTAACTGCTCTCAGATCCCCGGTACAAAGCATGCTAACTGCTCTTATATCCCGATACAAAGCATGCTACCTGCTCTCATATCCCTGATACACAGCATGCTAACTGCTCTCATATCCCTGATCCACAGCATGCTAACTGCTCTCATATCCCTGATCCACAGCAAGCTAACTGCTCTCATATCCCTGATACACAGCATACCAACAGTTCTCATATCCCTTATCCACAGCATGCTAACTGCTCTCATATCGCTGACACACAAGCATGCTAACTGCTCTCATATTCCTGATCCACACGATACTAACTGCTCTCATATCTCTGATCCACAGCATGTTAACTGCTCTCATATCCCTGTGCCACACCATATTAACTGCTCTCATATCTCTGATACACAGCATGGTAACTGCTCTCATATCAATGATTCAGAGCATGCTAACTGCTCTTTTATCCCTGATTCACACCTTACTAACTGCTCTCATATCCCTGATCCACAGCATGCTAACTGCTCTCATATCCCTGATCAACAGCATGCTAACTGCTCTCATATCCCTGATACACAGCATATCAACAGTTCTCATATCCCTGATATGCAGCATGCTAACTGCTCTCATATGACTTTTACACAGCCTACTAACCGCTCTCATAGCCCCGATAAACAGCATGACAACTGTTCTCATATCCATTTCTCACAGCAAACTAACGGCTCTCATATCCCTGCTACTCAGCATAATAACTGCTCTTACATCCCTGATACACAGCAAACTAACTGGAATCATATCCCTGATACACAGCATGCTAACCGATCTCATATCCCTTTTACACAGCATACTAACTGCTCTCATATCCCTGATACACAGCATACTAACTGCTCTTATATGCCTGATACACAGCATGCTAACTGCTCTTATATCCTTGATACACAGCATACGAACTGCTCTCAGATCCCTGGTACACAGCCTGATAACTGCTCTTATATCCCTGATACACAGCATGATAACTGCTCTCATATCCCTAATACACAGCATGCTAACTGCTCTCATATCCCCGGTACAGAGCATCCTAAATGCTCTCATATCCCCGGTACACAGCATGCTTACTGCTCTCCTATCCCTGATATGCAGAATGCTAACTGCTCTCATATCCCTGATACACAGCATGCTAACTGCTCTCATATCCCATTTACACAGCATGCTAACTGCTCTTACATCCCTGATACACAGCATGCTAACTGCTCTCATATCCCTTTCACACAGCATACTAACGGCTCTCATGTCCCTGATACACAGCATAATAACTGCTCTTATATCCCTGATACACAGCATACTAATTACTCTCATATCCCTGATACACAGCTTGCAGACTGCTCTCATATTGCTTTTACACAGCATACTAACAGCTCTCATGTCCCTGATACACAGCATGCTAACTGCTCTTATGTACGTAATACACAGCATGCTAACGGCTCTCATATCCATGTTACACAGCATAATAATTACTCTAATATCCCTGATACACAACATGCTAACTGCTCTCATAACCCCGGTACAAAGCATGCTAACTGCTCTCATATCCCTGATACACAGCATAACAACTGTACTCATATCCCTGATACACAGCATGCTAACTGCTCTCATATCCCTGATCCACAGCATGCTAACTGCTCTCATATCCCTGATACACAGCATGCTAACTGCTCTCATATCCCTGATCCACACCATACTAACTGCTCTCATAACTCTGATACACAGCATGCTAACTGCTCTCATATCCCTGATCCACACCATACTAAATGCTCTCATATCTCTGATACACAGCATGCGAACTGCTCTCATATCCCTGATACACAGCATGCTAACTGTTCACATTTCCCTGATCCACAGCATACTAACTGCTCTCATATCTCTGATCCACAGCACGCTAACTGCTCTCATATCCCTGATCCACAGCATTCTAACTGCTGTCATATCCCGGATCCACAGCATGCTAACTGCTCTCATATCCCTGATCCACAGCGTGCTAACTGCTCTCATATCCCTGAAACAAAGCATGCTGACTGCTCTCATACCCATTTTACAAAGCATATTAATGGCTCTCATGTCCCTGATACACAGCGTAATAACTGCTCTTATATCTCTGATACACAGCATGCTAACTGCTCTCGTATCCCTTTTACACAGCATGCTAATTACTCTCATATCCCTGATACACAGCACACTAACTGCTCTCACATCCCTGATACACAGAATGCTAACTGCTCTTATACTCGTAATACACAGCATGCTAACGGCTCTCATATCCCTGATCAACAGCATGCTAACTGCTCTCATATCCCTGATACACAGCATATCAACAGTTCTCATATCCCTGATATGCAGCATGCTCACTGCTCTCATATGACTTTTACACAGCCTACTAACCGCTCTCATAGCCCTGATAAACAGCATGACAACTGTTCTCATATCCATTTCTCACAGCAAACTAACGGCTCTCATATCCCTGCTACTCAGCATAATAACTGCTCTTACATCCCTGATACACAGCAAACTAACTGGAATCATATCCCTGATACACAGCATGCTAACTGATCTCATATCCCTTTTACACAGCATACTAACTGCTCTCATATCCCTGATACACAGCATACTAACTGCTCTTATATGCCTGATACACAGCATGCAAACTGCTCTTATATCCTTGATACACAGCATACGAACTGCTCTCAGATCCCTGGTACACAGCCTGATAACTGCTCTTATATCCCTGATACACAGCATGATAACTGCTCTCATATCCCTAATACACAGCATGCTAACTGCTCTCATATCCCCGGTACAGAGCATCCTAACTGCTCTCATATCCCTGATACTAAGCATGCTCACTGCTCTTATATCCCTGATACACAGTATGCTAACTGCTCTAATATCCCTGACACACAGCATGTTAACTGCTCTCATATCCCATTTACACAGCATGCTAACTGCTCTCATATCCCTGATACACAGCATGCTAACTGCTCTCATATCCCTTTTACACAGCATACTAACGGCTCTCATGTCCCTGATACACAGCATGCTAACTGCTCTTATATCCCTGATACACAGCATACTAATTACTCTCATATCCCTGATACACAGCTTGCAGACTGCTCTCATATTGCTTTTACACAGCATACTAACAGCTCTCACGTCCCTGATACACAGCATGCTAACTGCTCTTATGTACGTAATACACAGCATGCTAACGGCTCTCATATCCATGTTACACAGCATAATAATTACTCTAATATCCCTGATACACAACATGCTAACTGCTCTCATAACCCCGGTACAAAGCATGCTAACTGCTCTCATATCCCTGATACACAGCCTAACAACTGTACTCATATCCCTGATACACAGCATGCTAACTGCTCTCATATCCCTGATCCACAGCATGCTAACTGCTCTCATATCCCTGATCCACAGCATGCTAACTGCTCTCATATTCCTGATCCACAACATGCTAACTGCTCTCATATCCCTGATACACAGCATGCTAACTGCTCTCATATCCCTTTTACACAGCATGCTAACTGCTCTCATATTCCTGATCCACAGCATGCTAACTGCTCTCAGATCCCTGGTACACAGCATGCTAACTGCTCTCATATCCCTGATCCACAGCATGCTAACTGCTCTCATATCCCTGATCCACAGCAAGCTAACTGCTCTCATATCCCTGATACACAGCATACCAACAGTTCTCATATCCCTTATCCACAGCATGCTAACTGCTCTCATATCCCTGACCAACAGCATTCTAATTGCTCTCATAACTCTGATCCACAGCATGCTAACTGCTCTCATATCGCTGACACACAAGCATGCTAACTGCTCTCATATTCCTGATCCACACGATACTAACTGCTCTCATATCTCTGATCCACAGCATGTTAACTGCTCTCATATCCCTGAGCCACACCATATTAACTGCTCTCATATCTCTGATACACAGCATGGTAACTGCTCTCATATCAATGATTCAGAGCATGCTAACTGCTCTTTTATCCCTGATTCACACCTTACTAACTGCTCTCATATCCCTGATCCACAGCATGCTAACTGCTCTCATATCCCTGATCAACAGCATGCTAACTGCTCTCATATCCCTGATACACAGCATATCAACAGTTCTCATATCCCTGATATGCAGCATGCTAACTGCTCTCATATGACTTTTACACAGCCTACTAACCGCTCTCATAGCCCTGATAAACAGCATGACAACTGTTCTCATATCCATTTCTCACAGCAAACTAACGGCTCTCATATCCCTGCTACTCAGCATAATAACTGCTCTTACATCCCTGATACACAGCAAACTAACTGGAATCATATCCCTGATACACAGCATGCTAACCGATCTCATATCCCTTTTACACAGCATACTAACTGCTCTCATATCCCTGATACACAGCATACTAACTGCTCTTATATGCCTGATACACAGCATGCTAACTGCTCTTATATCCTTGGTACACAGCATACGAACTGCTCTCAGATCCCTGGTACACAGCCTGATAACTGCTCTTATATCCCTGATACACAGCATGATAACTGCTCTCATATCCCTAATACACAGCATGCTAACTGCTCTCATATCCCCGGTACAGAGCATCCTAAATGCTCTCATATCCCCGGTACACAGCATGCTTACTGCTCTCCTATCCCTGATATGCAGAATGCTAACTGCTCTCATATCCCTGATACACAGCATGCTAACTGCTCTCATATCCCATTTACACAGCATGCTAACTGCTCTTACATCCCTGATACACAGCATGCTAACTGCTCTCATATCCCTTTCACACAGCATACTAACGGCTCTCATGTCCCTGATACACAGCATAATAACTGCTCTTATATCCCTGATACACAGCATACTAATTACTCTCATATCCCTGATACACAGATTGCAGACTGCTCTCATATTGCTTTTACACAGCATACTAACAGCTCTCATGTCCCTGATACACAGCATGCTAACTGCTCTTATGTACGTAATACACAGCATGCTAACGGCTCTCATATCCATGTTACACAGCATAATAATTACTCTAATATCCCTGATACACAACATGCTAACTGCTCTCATAACCCCGGTACAAAGCATGCTAACTGCTCTCATATCCCTGATACACAGCATAACAACTGTACTCATATCCCTGATACACAGCATGCTAACTGCTCTCATATCCCTGATCCACAGCATGCTAACTGCTCTCATATCCCTGATACACAGCATGCTAACTGCTCTCATATCCCTGATCCACACCATACTAACTGCTCTCATAACTCTGATACACAGCATGCTAACTGCTCTCATATCCCTGATCCACACCATACTAAATGCTCTCAGATCTCTGATACACAGCATGCGAACTGCTCTCATATCCCTGATACACAGCATGCTAACTGTTCACATTTCCCTGATCCACAGCATACTAACTGCTCTCATATCTCTGATCCACAGCACGCTAACTGCTCTCATATCCCTGATCCACAGCATTCTAACTGCTGTCATATCCCGGATCCACAGCATGCTAACTGCTCTCATATCCCTGATCCACAGCGTGCTAACTGCTCTCATATCCCTGAAACAAAGCATGCTGACTGCTCTCATATCCCTTTTACACAGCATATTAATGGCTCTCATGTCCCTGATACACAGCGTAATAACTGCTCTTATATCCCTGATACACAGCATGCTAACTGCTCTCGTATCCCTTTTACACAGCATGCTAATTACTCTCATATCCCTGATACACAGCACACTAACTGCTCTCACATCCCTGATACACAGAATGCTAACTGCTCTTATACTCGTAATACACAGCATGCTAACGGCTCTCATATCCCTGATCAACAGCATGCTAACTGCTCTCATATCCCTGATACACAGCATATCAACAGTTCTCATATCCCTGATATGCAGCATGCTCACTGCTCTCATATGACTTTTACACAGCCTACTAACCGCTCTCATAGCCCTGATAAACAGCATGACAACTGTTCTCATATCCATTTCTCACAGCAAACTAACGGCTCTCATATCCCTGCTACTCAGCATAATAACTGCTCTTACATCCCTGATACACAGCAAACTAACTGGAATCATATCCCTGATACACAGCATGCTAACTGATCTCATATCCCTTTTACACAGCATACTAACTGCTCTCATATCCCTGATACACAGCATACTAACTGCTCTTATATGCCTGATACACAGCATGCAAACTGCTCTTATATCCTTGATACACAGCATACGAACTGCTCTCAGATCCCTGGTACACAGCCTGATAACTGCTCTTATATCCCTGATACACAGCATGATAACTGCTCTCATATCCCTAATACACAGCATGCTAACTGCTCTCATATCCCCGGTACAGAGCATCCTAAATGCTCTCATATCCCCGGTACACAGCATGCTTACTGCTCTCCTATCCCTGATATGCAGAATGCTAACTGCTCTCATATCCCTGATACACAGCATGCTAACTGCTCTCATATCCCATTTACACAGCATGCTAACTGCTCTTACATCCCTGATACACAGCATGCTAACTGCTCTCATATCCCTTTCACACAGCATACTAACGGCTCTCATGTCCCTGATACACAGCATAATAACTGCTCTTATATCCCTGATACACAGCATACTAATTACTCTCATATCCCTGATACACAGCTTGCAGACTGCTCTCATATTGCTTTTACACAGCATACTAACAGCTCTCACGTCCCTGATACACAGCATGCTAACTGCTCTTATGTACGTAATACACAGCATGCTAACGGCTCTCATATCCATGTTACACAGCATAATAATTACTCTAATATCCCTGATACACAACATGCTAACTGCTCTCATAACCCCGGTACAAAGCATGCTAACTGCTCTCATATCCCTGATACACAGCCTAACAACTGTACTCATATCCCTGATACACAGCATGCTAACTGCTCTCATATCCCTGATCCACAGCATGCTAACTGCTCTCATATCCCTGATCCACAGCATGCTAACTGCTCTCATATTCCTGATCCACAGCATGCTAACTGCTCTCATATCCCTGATACACAGCATGCTAACTGCTCTCATATCCCTTTTACACAGCATGCTAACTGCTCTCATATTCCTGATCCACAGCATGCTAACTGCTCTCAGATCCCTGGTACACAGCATGCTAACTGCTCTCATATCCCCGGTACACAGCTTTCTAATGCTCTCATATCTCTTTTACACAGCTTACTAACGGCTCTCATATTCCTGATACACAGCATACTAAGTGCTCTTATATCCCTGATACACAGCATGCTAACTGCTCTCATATCGTTGATACACAGCATGCTAACTGCTCTCATATACCCGGTACAAAGCATGCTAACTGCACTCATATCCCTGATACACAGCATGCTAACTGCTCTTACATCCCTGATACACAGCATGCTAACTGCTCTCATTTCCTTGTTAAACAGCATGCTAACTGCTCTCATATCCCTGATACACAACATGCTAAATGCTCTCATATCCTTGATACACAGCATGCTAACTGCGCTCATTTCCCTGATACTCAGCATGCTAACTGCGCTCATTTCCCTGATACACAGCATGCCAACTGCTCTTATATCCCTGATACACAGCATGCTAACTGCTCTCATATCTCTTTTACACAGCTTACTAACGGCTCTCATATTCCTGATACACAGCATACTAAGTGCTCTTATATCCCTGATACACAACATGCTAACTGCTCTTATATGCCATTTACACAGCAAGCTAACTGCTCTCACATACCTTTTACACAGCATATTAACTGCTATCATATCCCAAATACACAGCATACTAAGTGCTCTCATATCCCTGATGCACAGCAGGCTAACTGCTCTTATATGCCGTTTACACAGCAAGATAACTGCTCACATATCCCTTTTACACAGCATACTAACTGCTATCATATCCCTAATACACAGCATGCTAACTGCTCTCATATCCCCGGTACACAGCTTTCTAACTGCTCTCATATCTCTTTTACACAGCTTACTATCGAGTCTCATATTCCTGATACACAGCATACTAAGTGCTCTTATATCCCTGATACACAGCATGCTAACTGCTCTCATATCGTTGATACACAGCATGCTAACTGCTCTCCTATACCCGGTACAAAGCATGCTAACTGCACTCATATCCCTGATACACAGCATGCTAACTGCTCTTACATCCCTGATACACAGCATGCTAACTGCTCTCATTTCCTTGTTAAACAGCATGCTAACTGCTCTCATATCCCTGATACACAACAAGCTAAATGCTCTCATATCCTTGATACACAGCATGCTAACTGCGCTCATTTCCCTGATACTCAGCATGCTAACTGCGCTCATTTCCCTGATACACAGCATGCCAACTGCTCTTATATCCCTGATACACAGCATGCTAACTGCTCTCATATCTCTTTTACACAGCTTACTAACGGCTCTCATATTCCTGATACACAGCATACTAAGTGCTCTTATATCCCTGATACACAACATGCTAACTGCTCTTATATGCCATTTACACAGCAAGCTAACTGCTCTCACATACCTTTTACACAGCATATTAACTGCTATCATATCCCAAATACACAGCATACTAAGTGCTCTCATATCCCTGATGCACAGCAGGCTAACTGCTCTTATATGCCGTTTACACAGCAAGATAACTGCTCACATATCCCTTTTACACAGCATACTAACTGCTATCATATCCCTAATACACAGCATACTAACTGCTCTTACATCCCTGATACACGGCATGCTAACTGCTCTTATATCCTTGATACACAGCATGCTAACTGCTCTCAGATCCCCGGTACAAAGCATGCTAACTGCTCTTATATCCCTGATACACAGCATGCTAACTGCTCTCATATCGTTGATACACAGCATGCTAACTGCTCTCATATACCCGGTACAAAGCATGCTAACTGCACTCATATCCCTGATACACAGCATGCTAACTGCTCTTACATCCCTGATACACAGCATGCTAACTGCTCTCATTTCCTTGTTAAACAGCATGCTAACTGCTCTCATATCCCTGATACACAACATGCTAAATGCTCTCATATCCTTGATACACAGCATGCTAACTGCGCTCATTTCCCTGATACTCAGCATGCTAACTGCGCTCATTTCCCTGATACACAGCATGCCAACTGCTCTTATATCCCTGATACACAGCATGCTAACTGCTCTCAGATCTCCGGTACAAAGCATGCTAACTGCTCTTATATCCCGATACAAAGCATGCTAACTGCTCTCATATCCCTGATACACAGCATGCTAACTGCTCTCATATCCCCGGTACAAAGAATGCTAACTGCTCTCATATCCCTGATACACAGCATACCAACTGCTCTCATATCCCTGATAAACAGCATTCTAATTGCTCTCATATCTCTGATCCACAGCATGCTAACTGCTCTCATATCCCTGATCCACAGCATTCTAATTGCTCTCATATCTCTGATCCACAGCATGCTAACTGCTCTCATATCGCTGACACAAAAGCATGCTAACTGCTCTCATATTCCTGATCCACAGCATGCTAACTGCTCTCATATCCCTGATCAACAGCATGCAAACTGCTCTCATATCCCTGATACACAGCATGCTAACTGCTCTCATATCCCTGATCAACAGCATGCTAACTGCTCTCATATCCTTGATCCAAAGCATGCTAACTGCTCTCATATCCCTGATCCACAGCATGCTAACTGCTCTCATATCACTGATCCACAGCATGCTAACTGCTCTCATATCCCTGATCCACACCATACTAACTGCTCTCATAACTCTGATACACAGCATGCTAACTGCTCTCATATCCCTGATCCACACCATACTAAATGCTCTCAGATCCCTGATACACAACATGCTAAATGCTCTCATATCCTTGATACACAGCATGCTAACTGCGCTCATTTCCCTGATACTCAGCATGCTAACTGCGCTCATTTCCCTGATACACAGCATGCCAACTGCTCTTATATCCCTGATACACAGCATGCTAACTGCTCTCAGATCTCCGGTACAAAGCATGCTAACTGCTCTTATATCCCGATACAAAGCATGCTAACTGCTCTCATATCCCTGATACACAGCATGCTAACTGCTCTCATATCCCCGGTACAAAGAATGCTAACTGCTCTCATATCCCTGATACACAGCATACCAACTGTTCTCATATCCCTGATAAACAGCATTCTAATTGCTCTCATATCTCTGATCCACAGCATGCTAACTGCTCTCATATCCCTGATCCACAGCATTCTAATTGCTCTCATATCTCTGATCAACAGCATGCTAACTGCTCTCATATCGCTGACACAAAAGCATGCTAACTGCTCTCATATTCCTGATCCACAGCATGCTAACTGCTCTCATATCCCTGATCAACAGCATGCTAACTGCTCTCATATCCCTGATACACAGCATGCTAACTGCTCTCATATCCCTGATACACAGCATGCTAACTGCTCTCATATCACTTTTACACAGCATGCTAACTGCTCTCATATTCCTGATCCACAGCATGCTAACTGCTCTCATATCCCTGATCAACAGCATGCTAACTGCTCTCATATCCCTGATACACAACATGCTAAATGCTCTCATATCCTTGATACACAGCATGCTAACTGCGCTCATTTCCCTGATACACAGCATGCCAACTGCTCTTATATCCCTGATACACAGCATGCTAACTGCTCTCAGATCTCCGGTACAAAGCATGCTAACTGCTCTTATATCCCGATACAAAGCATGCTAACTGCTCTCATATCCCTGATACACAGCATGCTAACTGCTCTCATATCCCCGGTACAAAGAATGCTAACTGCTCTCATATCCCTGATACACAGCATACCAACTGTTCTCATATCCCTGATAAACAGCATTCTAATTGCTCTCATATCTCTGATCCACAGCATGCTAACTGCTCTCATATCCCTGATCCACAGCATTCTAATTGCTCTCATATCTCTGATCCACAGCATGCTAACTGCTCTCATATCCCTGATCCAAAGCATGCTAACTGCTCTCATATCCCTGATCCACAGCATGCTAACTGCTCTCATATCACTGATCCACAGCATGCTAACTGCTCTCATATCCCTGATCCACAGCATGCTAACTGCTCTCATATCCCTGATCCACACCATACTAACCTGCTCTCATAAACTCTGATACACAGCATGCTAACTGCTCTCATATCCCTGATCCACACCATACTAAATGCTCTCAGATCGCTGATACACAGCATGCGAACTGCTCTCTATATCCCTGATACACAGCATGCTAACTGTTTCACATTTCCCTGATCCACAGCATACTAACTGCTCTCATATCTCTGATCCACAGCACGCTAACTGCTCTCATATCCCTGATCCACAGCATGCTAACTGCTCTCATATCCCGGATCCACAGCATGCTTAACTGCTTCTCATATCCCTGATCCACAGCGTGCTAACTGCTCTCATATCCCTGAAACCAAAGCATGCTGACTGCTCTCATATCCCTTTACACAGCATATTAATGGCTCTCATGTCCCTGATACACAGCGTAATAACTGCCTCTTATACCCCTGATACACAGCATGCTAACTGCTCTCGTATCCCTTTTACACAGCATGCTAATTACTCTCATATCCCTGATACACAGCACACTAACTGCTCTCACATCCCTGATACACAGAATGCTAACTGCTCTTATACTCGTAATACACAGCATGCTAACGGCTCTCATATCCCTGATCAACAGCATGCTAACTGCTCTCATATCCCTGATACACAGCATATCAACAGTTCTCATATCCCTGATATGCAGCATGCTCACTGCTCTCATATGACTTTTACACAGCCTACTAACCGCTCTTATAGCCCTGATAAACAGCATGACAACTGTTCTCATATCCATTTCTCACAGCAAACTAACGGCTCTCATATCCCTGCTACTCAGCATAATAACTGCTCTTACATCCCTGATACACAGCAAACTAACTGGAATCATATCCCT
Organism: Carcharodon carcharias; assembly: GCF_017639515.1. Lineage (NCBI taxonomy): Eukaryota > Metazoa > Chordata > Chondrichthyes > Lamniformes > Lamnidae > Carcharodon > Carcharodon carcharias. The sequence continues at coordinate 85,995,974 of NC_054471.1, forward strand.
GATACACAGCGTGCTAACTGATCTCATATCCCTTTTACACAGCATACTAACTGCTCTCATATCCCTGATACACAGCATACTAACTGCTCTTATATGCCTGATACACAGCATGCTAACTGCTCTTATATCCTTGATACACAGCATACGAACTGCTCTCAGTTCCCTGGTACACAGCATGCTAACTGCTCTCATATCCCTGATACACAGAATGCTAACTGCTCTCATATCCCTTATACACAGAATGCTAACTGCTCTCATATCCCCGGTACAGAGCATCCTAAATGCTCTCATATCCCCGGTACACAGCATGCTTACTGCTCTCCTATCCCTGATATGCAGAATGCTAACTGCTCTCATATCCCTGATACACAGCATGCTAACTGCTCTCATATCCCATTTACACAGCATGCTAACTGCTCTTACATGCCTGATACACAGCATGCTAACTGCTCTCATATCCCTTTTACACAGCATACTAACGGCTCTCATGTCCCTGATACACAGCATAATAACTGCTCTTATATCCCTGATACACAGCATGCTAACTGCTCTCATATCCCTGATACACAGCTTGCAGACTGCTCTCATATTGCTTTTACACAGCATACTAACAGCTCTCATGTCCCTGATACACAGCATGCTAACTGCTCTTATGTACGTAATACACAGCATGCTAACGGCTCTCATATCCATGTTACACAGCATAATAATTACTCTAATATCCCTGATACACAACATGCTAACTGCTCTCATAACCCCGGTACAAAGCATGCTAACTGCTCTCATATCCCTGATACACAGCATAACAACTGTACTCATATCCCTGATACACAGCATGCTAACTGCTCTCATATCCCTGATCCACAGCATGCTAACTGCTCTCATATCCCTGATCCACAGCATGCTAACTGCTCCCATATTCCTGATCCACAGCATGCTAACTGCTCTCATATCCCTGATACACAGCATGCTAACTGCTCTCATATCCCTTTTACACAGCATGCTAACTGCTCTCATATTCCTGATCCACAGCATGCTAACTGCTCTCAGATACGTGGTACACAGCATGCTAACTGCTCTCATATCCCCGGTACACAGCTTTCTAACTGCTCTCATATCTCTTTTACACAGCTTACTATCGGCTCTCATATTCCTGATACACAGCATACTAAGTGCTCTTATTTCCCTGATACACAGCATGCTAACTGCTCTCATATCGTTGATACACAGCATGCTAACTGCTCTCATATACCCGGTACAAAGCATGCTAACTGCACTCATATCCCTGATACACAGCATGCTAACTGCTCTTACATCCCTGATACACAGCATGCTAACTGCTCTCATTTTTCCTTGTTAAACAGCATGCTACTGTCTCATATCCCTCGATACACAACATGCCTAAAATGCCTCTCAGTATCCTTGATACACAGCATGCTACCTAGCGCTCAATTTCCCTGATACTCAGCATGCTAAACTGCGCGTCATTTCCCTGATACCCCAGCATGCCCAACTGCTCTGATTATCCCTGATACACAGGCAGCTAACTGCTCTCATATATCTTTTACACACCTTACTAACGCTCTCATATTTCCTGATACACAGCATCTAATTGCTCTCATACTCTCTGATCCACAGCATGCAACTGCTCTCATATCCCTGATCCACAGCATTCTAATTGCTCTCATATCTCTGATCCACAGCATGCTAACTGCTCTCATATCCCTGATCAAAAGCATGCTAACTGCTTCTCATATCCCTGATACACAGCATTCTAACTGCTCTCAGATCTCTGATCCACAGCATGCTAACTGCTCTCATATCCCTGATACACAGCATGCTAACTGCTCTCATATCCCTGATACACAGCATGCTAACTGCTCTCACATCACTGATCCACAGCATGTTAACTGCTCTCATATCCCTGATCCACCACATGCTAACTGCTCTATCATGATCACAGCATGAACCAGCTCCATACTAACTTGCTCTCATAACTCTGATACACCGCATGCTGAACTGCTTCTCTATCCCCATGATCCACATCCATACTAAATGCGCTCAGATCTCTGATACACAGCATGCGAACTGCTCTCATATCCCTGATTCACAGCATGCTAACTGTTCACATTTCCCTGATCCACACCATAACTAACTGCTCTCATATCTCTGATCCACAGCATGGTAACTACTCTCATATCCCTGATCCACAGCATGCTAACTGCTCTCATATCCCTGATCCACAGCATGCTAACTGCTCTCATATCCCTGAAACAAAGCATGCTCACTGCATTCATATCCCTTTTACACAGCATACTAACGGCTCTCATGTCCCTGATACACAGCATACTAACTGCTCTTATATCCCTGATACACAGCATGCTAACTGCTCTTATATCCCTTTTACACAGCATGCTAATTACTCTCATATCCCTGATACACAGCATACTAACTGCTCTCATATCCCTGATACACAGAATGCTAACTGCTCTTATACTCGTATACAAAGCATACTAACGGCTCTCATGTCCCTGATACACAGCATACTAATTGCTCTTATATCCCTGATACACAGCAAACTAACTGCTCTTAAATGCCTCATACACAGCATGCTAACTGCTCTTATATCCTTGATACAAAGCATCTAACTGCTCTATATCCCCATACAAAGCATGCTAACTGCTCTCATATCGCTGATACACAGCATGCTAACTGATGTCATATCCCTGATCCACAGCATGCTTACTGCTCTCATATCCCTGATCCACAACATGCTAACTGCTCTCATATCCCTGATACACAGCATACCTAACTGTGCTCATATCCCTCATTCACAGCATGCTAACTGCTCTCATATCCCTGACAAATAGCATTCTAATTGCTCTCATATCCTGATCCACAGCATGCTAACTGCTCTCATATCAGCTGATCACACAAGCATGCTAACTGCTCTCATATTCCTGATCCACACGATACTAACTGCTCTCATATCTCTCATCCACAGCATGTTAACTGCTCTCATATCCCTGAGCCACACCATACTAACTGCTCTCAGATCTCTGATACACACATGGTAACTGCTCTCATATCAATGATTCAGAGCATGCTAACTGCTCTTTTATCCCTGATTCACACCTACTAACTGCTCTCATATCCCTGATCCACAGCATGCTAACTGCTCTCATATCCCTGTTCAACAGCATGCTAACTGCTCTCATATCCCTGGTACACAGCATATCAACAGTTCTCATATCCCTGATATGCAGCATGCTAACTGCTCTCATATGACTTTTACACAGCCTACTAACCGCTCTCATAGCCCTGATAAACAGCATGACAACCTGTTCTCATATCCATTTCTCACAGCAAACTAGACTGGCTCTCATATCCCTGCTACTCAGCATAATAACTGCTCTTACATCCCTGATACACAGCAAACTAACTGGAATCATATCCCTGATACACAAGCATGCTAACTGATCTCATATCCCTTTTACACAGCATACTAACTGCTCTCATATCCCTGATACACAGCATACTAACTGATCTTATATGCCTGATACACAGCATGCTAACTGCTCTTATATCCTTGATACACAGCATTACTAACTGCTCTTATATGCCTGATACACAGCCTGATAACTGCTCTTATATCCCTGATACACAGCATGATAACTGCTCTCATATCCCTAATACACAGCATGCTAACTGCTCTCATATCCCCGGTACAGAGCATCCTAAATGCTCTCATATCCCCGGTACACAGCATGCTTACTGCTCTCCTATCCCTGATATGCAGAATGCTAACTGCTCTCATATCCCTGATACACAGCATGCTAACTGCTCTCATATCCCATTTACACAGCATGCTAACTGCTCTTACATCCCTGATACACAGCATGCTAACTGCTCTCATATCCCTTTCACACAGCATACTAACGGCTCTCATGTCCCTGATACACAGCATAATAACTGCTCTTATATCCCTGATACACAGCATACTAATTACTCTCATATCCCTGATACACAGCTTGCAGACTGCTCTCATATTGCTTTTACACAGCATACTAACAGCTCTCACGTCCCTGATACACAGCATGCTAACTGCTCTTATGTACGTAATACACAGCATGCTAACGGCTCTCATATCCATGTTACACAGCATAATAATTACTCTAATATCCCTGATACACAACATGCTAACTGCTCTCATAACCCCGGTACAAAGCATGCTAACTGCTCTCATATCCCTGATACACAGCATAACAACTGTACTCATATCCCTGATACACAGCATGCTAACTGCTCTCATATCCCTGATCCACAGCATGCTAACTGCTCTCATATCCCTGATCCACAGCATGCTAACTGCTCTCATATCCCTGATCCACAGCATGCTAACTGCTCTCATATTCCTGATCCACAGCATGCTAACTGCTCTCATATCCCTGATACACAGCATGCTAACTGCTCTCATATCCCTTTTACACAGCATGCTAACTGCTCTCATATTCCTGATCCACAGCATGCTAACTGCTCTCAGATCCCTGGTACACAGCATGCTAACTGCTCTCATATCCCCGGTACACAGCTTTCTAACTGCTCTCATATCTCTTTTACACAGCTTACTAACGGCTCTCATATTCCTGATACACAGCATACTAAGTGCTCTTATATCCCTGATACACAACATGCTAACTGCTCTTATATGCCATTTACACAGCAAGCTAACTGCTCTCACATACCTTTTACACAGCATATTAACTGCTATCATATCCCAAATACACAGCATACTAAGTGCTCTCATATCCCTGATGCACAGCAGGCTAACTGCTCTTATATGCCGTTTACACAGCAAGATAACTGCTCACATATCCCTTTTACACAGCATACTAACTGCTATCATATCCCTAATACACAGCATACTAACTGCTCTTACATCCCTGATACACGGCATGCTAACTGCTCTTATATCCTTGATACACAGCATGCTAACTGCTCTCAGATCCCCGGTACAAAGCATGCTAACTGCTCTTATATTCCTGATACACAGCATGCTAACTGCTCTCATATCGGTGATACACAGCATGCTAACTGCTCTCATATACCCGGTACAAAGCATGCTAACTGCACTCATATCCCTGATACACAGCATGCTAACTGCTCTTACATCCCTGATACACAGCATGCTAACTGCTCTCATTTCCTTGTTAAACAGCATGCTAACTGCTCTCATATCCCTGATACACAACATGCTAAATGCTCTCATATCCTTGATACACAGCATGCTAACTGCGCTCATTTCCCTGATACTCAGCATGCTAACTGCGCTCATTTCCCTGATACACAGCATGCCAACTGCTCTTATATCCCTGATACACAGCATGCTAACTGCTCTCAGATCTCCGGTACAAAGCATGCTAACTGCTCTTATATCCCGATACAAAGCATGCTAACTGCTCTCATATCCCTGATACACAGCATGCTAACTGCTCTCATATCCCCGGTACAAAGAATGCTAACTGCTCTCATATCCGTGATACACAGCATACCAACTGTTCTCATATCCCTGATAAACAGCATTCTAATTGCTCTCATTTCTCTGATCCACAGCATGCTAACTGCTCTCATATCGCTGATCCACAGCATTCTAATTGCTCTCATATCTCTGATCCACAGCATGCTAACTGCTCTCATATCCCTGATCCAAAGCATGCTAACTGCTCTCATATTCCTGATCCACAGCATGCTAACTGCTCTCATATCCCTGATACACAGCATGCTAACTGCTCTCATATCCCTGATACACAGCATGCTAACTGCTCTCATATCCCTTTCACACAGCATACTAACGGCTCTCATGTCCCTGATACACAGCATAATAACTGCTCTTATATCCCTGATACACAGCATACTAATTACTCTCATATCCCTGATACACAGCTTGCAGACTGCTCTCATATTGCTTTTACACAGCATACTAACAGCTCTCACGTCCCTGATACACAGCATGCTACCTACTCTTATGTACGTAATACACAGCATGCTAACTGCTCTCATATCCATGTTACACAGCATAATAATTACTCTAATATCCCTGATACACAACATGCTAACTGCTCTCATAACCCCGGTACAAAGCATGCTAACTGCTCTCATATCCCTGATACACAGCATAACAACTGTACTCATATCCCTGATACACAGCATGCTAACTGCTCTCATATCCCTGATCCACAGCATGCTAACTGCTCTCATATCCCTGATCCACAGCATGCTAACTGCTCTCATATCCCTGATCCAAAGCATGCTAACTGCTCTCATATTCCTGATCCACAGCATGCTAACTGCTCTCATATCCCTGATACACAGCATGCTAACTGCTCTCATATCCCTTTTACACAGCATGCTAACTGCTCTCATATTCCTGATCCACAGCATGCTAACTGCTCTCAGATCCCTGGTACACAGCATGCTAACTGCTCTCATATCCCCGGTACACAGCTTTCTAACTGCTCTCATATCTCTTTTACACAGCTTACTAACGGCTCTCATATTCCTGATACACAGCATACTAAGTGCTCTTATATCCCTGATACACAACATGCTAACTGCTCTTATATGCCATTTACACAGCAAGCTAACTGCTCTCACATACCTTTTACACAGCATATTAACTGCTATCATATCCCAAATACACAGCATACTAAGTGCTCTCATATCCCTGATGCACAGCAGGCTAACTGCTCTTATATGCCGTTTACACAGCAAGATAACTGCTCATATATCCCTTTTACACAGCATACTAACTGCTATCATATCCCTAATACACAGCATACTAACTGCTCTTACATCCCTGATACACGGCATGCTAACTGCTCTTATATCCTTGATACACAGCATGCTAACTGCTCTCAGATCCCCGGTACAAAGCATGCTAACTGCTCTTATATCCCTGATACACAGCATGCTAACTGCAGTCATATCCCTGATACACAGCATGCTAACTGCTCTTACATCCCTGATACACAGCATGCTAACTGCTCTCATTTCCTTGTTAAACAGCATGCTAACTGCTCTCATATCCCTGATACACAACATGCTAAATGCTCTCATATCCTTGATACACAGCATGCTAACTGCGCTCATTTCCCTGATACTCAGCATGCTAACTGCGCTCATTTCCCTGATACACAGCATGCCAACTGCTCTTATATCCCTGATACACAGCATGCTAACTGCTCTCAGATCTCCGGTACAAAGCATGCTAACTGCTCTTATATCCCGATACAAAGCATGCTAACTGCTCTCATATCCCTGATACACAGCATGCTAACTGCTCTCATATCCCCGGTACAAAGAATGCTAACTGCTCTCATATCCCTGATACACAGCATACCAACTGTTCTCATATCCCTGATAAACAGCATTCTAATTGCTCTCATATCTCTGATCCACAGCATGCTAACTGCTCTCATATCCCTGATCCACAGCATTCTAATTGCTCTCATATCTCTGATCCACAGCATGCTAACTGCTCTCATATCGCTGACACAAAAGCATGCTAACTGCTCTCATATTCCTGATCCACAGCATGCTAACTGCTCTCATATCCCTGATCCAAAGCATGCTAACTGCTCTCATATCCCTCATCCACAGCATGCTAACTGCTCTCATATCCCTGATCAACAGCATGCTAACTGCTCTCATATCCCTGATACACAGCATGCTAACTGCTCTCATATCCCTGAGCCACACCATATTAACTGCTCTCATATCTCTGATACACAGCATGGTAACTGCTCTCATATCAATGATTCAGAGCATGCTAACTGCTCTTTTATCCCTGATTCACACCTTACTAACTGCTCTCATATCCCTGATCCACAGCATGCTAACTGCTCTCATATCCCTGTTCAACAGCATGCTAACTGCTCTCATATCCCTGGATACACAGCATATCAACAGTTCTCATATCCCTGATATGCAGCATGCTAACTGCTCTCATATGACTTTTACACAGCCTACTAACCGCTCTCATAGCCCTGATAAACAGCATGACAACTGTTCTCATATCCATTTCTCACAGCAAACTAACGGCTCTCATATCCCTGCTACTCAGCATAATAACTGCTCTTACATCCCTGATACACAGCAAACTAACTGGAATCATATCCCTGATACACAGCATGCTAACTGATCTCATATCCCTTTTACACAGCATACTAACTGCTCTCATATCCCTGATACACAGCATACTAACTGCTCTTATATGCCTGATACACAGCATGCTAACTGCTCTTATATCCTTGATACACAGCATACGAACTGCTCTCAGATCCCTGGTACACAGCCTGATAACTGCTCTTATATCCCTGATACACAGCATGATAACTGCTCTCATATCCCTAATACACAGCATGCTAACTGCTCTCATATCCCCGGTACAGAGCATCCTAAATGCTCTCATATCCCCGGTACACAGCATGCTTACTGCTCTCCTATCCCTGATATGCAGAATGCTAACTGCTCTCATATCCCTGATACACAGCATGCTAACTGCTCTCATATCCCATTTACACAGCATGCTAACTGCTCTTACATCCCTGATACACAGCATGCTAACTGCTCTCATATCCCTTTCACACAGCATACTAACGGCTCTCATGTCCCTGATACACAGCATAATAACTGCTCTTATATCCCTGATACACAGCATACTAATTACTCTCATATCCCCGATACACAGCTTGCAGACTGCTCTCATATTGCTTTAACACAGCATACTAACAGCTCTCACGTCCCTGATACACAGCATGCTAACTGCTCTTATGTACGTAATACACAGCATGCTAACGGCTCTCATATCCATGTTACACAGCATAATAATTACTCTAATATCCCTGATACACAACATGCTAACTGCTCTCATAACCCCGGTACAAATCATGCTAACTGCTCTCATATCCCTGATACACAGCATAACAACTGTACTCATATCCCTGATACACAGCATGCTAACTGCTCTCATATCCCTGATCCACAGCATGCTAACTGCTCTCATATCCCTGATCCACAGCATGCTAACTGCTCTCATATCCCTGATCCACAGCATGCTAACTGCTCTCATATTCCTGATCCACAGCATGCTAACTGCTCTCAGATCCCTGGTACACAGCATGCTAACTGCTCTCATATCCCCGGTACACAGCTTTCTAACTGCTCTCATATCTCTTTTACACAGCTTACTAACGGCTCTCATATTCCTGATACACAGCATACTAAGTGCTCTTATATCCCTGATACACAACATGCTAACTGCTCTTATATGCCATTTACACAGCAAGCTAACTGCTCTCACATACCTTTTACACAGCATATTAACTGCTATCATATCCCAAATACACAGCATACTAAGTGCTCTCATATCACTGATGCACAGCAGGCTAACTGCTCTTATATGCCGTTTACACAGCAAGATAACTGCTCATATATCCCTTTTACACAGCATACTAACTGCTATCATATCCCTAATACACAGCATACTAACTGCTCTTACATCCCTGATACACGGCATGCTAACTGCTCTTATATCCTTGATACACAGCATGCTAACTGCTCTCAGATCCCCGGTACAAAGCATGCTAACTGCTCTTATATCCCTGATACACAGCATGCTAACTGCTCTCATATCGTTGATACACAGCATGCTAACTGCTCTCATATCCCCGGTACAAAGCATGCTAACTGCACTCATATCCCTGATACACAGCATGCTAACTGCTCTTACATCCCTGATACAAAGCATGCTAACTGCTCTCATTTCCTTGTTAAACAGCATGCTAACTGCTCTCATATCCCTGATACACAACATGCTAAATGCTCTCATATCCTTGATACACAGCATGCTAACTGCGCTCATTTCCCTGATACTCAGCATGCTAACTGCGCTCATTTCCCTGATACACAGCATGCCAACTGCTCTTATATCCCTGATACAACGCATGCTAACTGCTCTCATATCCCCGGTACAAAGAATGCTAACTGCTCTCATATCCCTGATACACAGCATACCAACTGTTCTCATATCCCTGATAAACAGCATTCTAATTGCTCTCATATCTCTGATCCACAGCATGCTAACTGCTCTCATATCGCTGATCCACAGCATTCTAATTGCTCTCATATCTCTGATCCACAGCATGCTAACTGCTCTCATATCCCTGATCCAAAGCATGCTAACTGCTCTCATATTCCTGATCCACAGCATGCTAACTGCTCTCATATCCCTGATCAACAGCATGCTAACTGCTCTCATATCCCTGATACACAGCATGCTAACTGCTCTCATATCCCTGATCCACAGCATGCTAACTGCTCTCATATCCCTGATCCAAAGCATGCTAACTGCTCTCATATCCCTGATCCACAGCATGCTAACTGCTCTCATATCACTGATCCACAGCATGCTAACTGCTCTCATATCCCTCATCCACACCATACTAACTGCTCTCATAACTCTGATACACAGCATGCTAACTGCTCTCATATCCCTGATACACAGCATAACAACTGTACTCATATCCCTGATACACAGCATGCTAACTGCTCTCATATCCCTGATCCACAGCATGCTAACTGCTCTCATATCCCTGATCCACAGCATGCTAACTGCTCTCATATCCCTGATCCAAAGCATGCTAACTGCTCTCATATTCCTGATCCACAGCATGCTAACTGCTCTCATATCCCTGATACACAGCATGCTAACTGCTCTCATATCCCTTTTACACAGCATGCTAACTGCTCTCATATTCCTGATCCACAGCATGCTAACTGCTCTCAGATCCCTGGTACACAGCATGCTAACTGCTCTCATATCCCCGGTACACAGCTTTCTAACTGCTCTCATATCTCTTTTACACAGCTTACTAACGGCTCTCATATTCCTGATACACAGCATACTAAGTGCTCTTATATCCCTGATACACAACATGCTAACTGCTCTTATATGCCATTTACACAGCAAGCTAACTGCTCTCACATACCTTTTACACAGCATATTAACTGCTATCATATCCCAAATACACAGCATACTAAGTGCTCTCATATCCCTGATGCACAGCAGGCTAACTGCTCTTATATGCCGTTTACACAGCAAGATAACTGCTCATATATCCCTTTTACACAGCATACTAACTGCTATCATATCCCTAATACACAGCATACTAACTGCTCTTACATCCCTGATACACGGCATGCTAACTGCTCTTATATCCTTGATACACAGCATGCTAACTGCTCTCAGATCCCCGGTACAAAGCATGCTAACTGCTCTTATATCCCTGATACACAGCATGCTAACTGCAGTCATATCCCTGATACACAGCATGCTAACTGCTCTTACATCCCTGATACACAGCATGCTAACTGCTCTCATTTCCTTGTTAAACAGCATGCTAACTGCTCTCATATCCCTGATACACAACATGCTAAATGCTCTCATATCCTTGATACACAGCATGCTAACTGCGCTCATTTCCCTGATACTCAGCATGCTAACTGCGCTCATTTCCCTGATACACAGCATGCCAACTGCTCTTATATCCCTGATACACAGCATGCTAACTGCTCTCAGATCTCCGGTACAAAGCATGCTAACTGCTCTTATATCCCGATACAAAGCATGCTAACTGCTCTCATATCCCTGATACACAGCATGCTAACTGCTCTCATATCCCCGGTACAAAGAATGCTAACTGCTCTCATATCCCTGATACACAGCATACCAACTGTTCTCATATCCCTGATAAACAGCATTCTAATTGCTCTCATATCTCTGATCCACAGCATGCTAACTGCTCTCATATCCCTGATCCACAGCATTCTAATTGCTCTCATATCTCTGATCCACAGCATGCTAACTGCTCTCATATCGCTGACACAAAAGCATGCTAACTGCTCTCATATTCCTGATCCACAGCATGCTAACTGCTCTCATATCCCTGATCCAAAGCATGCTAACTGCTCTCATATCCCTCATCCACAGCATGCTAACTGCTCTCATATCCCTGATCAACAGCATGCTAACTGCTCTCATATCCCTGATACACAGCATGCTAACTGCTCTCATATCCCTGAGCCACACCATATTAACTGCTCTCATATCTCTGATACACAGCATGGTAACTGCTCTCATATCAATGATTCAGAGCATGCTAACTGCTCTTTTATCCCTGATTCACACCTTACTAACTGCTCTCATATCCCTGATCCACAGCATGCTAACTGCTCTCATATCCCTGTTCAACAGCATGCTAACTGCTCTCATATCCCTGGTACACAGCATATCAACAGTTCTCATATCCCTGATATGCAGCATGCTAACTGCTCTCATATGACTTTTACACAGCCTACTAACCGCTCTCATAGCCCTGATAAACAGCATGACAACTGTTCTCATATCCATTTCTCACAGCAAACTAACGGCTCTCATATCCCTGCTACTCAGCATAATAACTGCTCTTACATCCCTGATACACAGCAAACTAACTGGAATCATATCCCTGATACACAGCATGCTAACTGATCTCATATCCCTTTTACACAGCATACTAACTGCTCTCATATCCCTGATACACAGCATACTAACTGCTCTTATATGCCTGATACACAGCATGCTAACTGCTCTTATATCCTTGATACACAGCATACGAACTGCTCTCAGATCCCTGGTACACAGCCTGATAACTGCTCTTATATCCCTGATACACAGCATGATAACTGCTCTCATATCCCTAATACACAGCATGCTAACTGCTCTCATATCCCCGGTACAGAGCATCCTAAATGCTCTCATATCCCCGGTACACAGCATGCTTACTGCTCTCCTATCCCTGATATGCAGAATGCTAACTGCTCTCATATCCCTGATACACAGCATGCTAACTGCTCTCATATCCCATTTACACAGCATGCTAACTGCTCTTACATCCCTGATACACAGCATGCTAACTGCTCTCATATCCCTTTCACACAGCATACTAACGGCTCTCATGTCCCTGATACACAGCATAATAACTGCTCTTATATCCCTGATACACAGCATACTAATTACTCTCATATCCCGATACACAGCTTGCAGACTGCTCTCATATTGCTTTAACACAGCATACTAACAGCTCTCACGTCCCTGATACACAGCATGCTAACTGCTCTTATGTACGTAATACACAGCATGCTAACGGCTCTCATATCCATGTTACACAGCATAATAATTACTCTAATATCCCTGATACACAACATGCTAACTGCTCTCATAACCCCGGTACAAATCATGCTAACTGCTCTCATATCCCTGATACACAGCATAACAACTGTACTCATATCCCTGATACACAGCATGCTAACTGCTCTCATATCCCTGATCCACAGCATGCTAACTGCTCTCATATCCCTGATCCACAGCATGCTAACTGCTCTCATATCCCTGATCCACAGCATGCTAACTGCTCTCATATTCCTGATCCACAGCATGCTAACTGCTCTCATATCCCTGATACACAGCATGCTAACTGCTCTCATATCCCTTTTACACAGCATGCTAACTGCTCTCATATTCCTGATCCACAGCATGCTAACTGCTCTCAGATCCCTGGTACACAGCATGCTAACTGCTCTCATATCCCCGGTACACAGCTTTCTAACTGCTCTCATATCTCTTTTACACAGCTTACTAACGGCTCTCATATTCCTGATACACAGCATACTAAGTGCTCTTATATCCCTGATACACAACATGCTAACTGCTCTTATATGCCATTTACACAGCAAGCTAACTGCTCTCACATACCTTTTACACAGCATATTAACTGCTATCATATCCCAAATACACAGCATACTAAGTGCTCTCATATCCCTGATGCACAGCAGGCTAACTGCTCTTATATGCCGTTTACACAGCAAGATAACTGCTCATATATCCCTTTTACACAGCATACTAACTGCTATCATATCCCTAATACACAGCATACTAACTGCTCTTACATCCCTGATACACGGCATGCTAACTGCTCTTATATCCTTGATACACAGCATGCTAACTGCTCTCAGATCCCCGGTACAAAGCATGCTAACTGCTCTTATATCCCTGATACACAGCATGCTAACTGCTCTCATATCGTTGATACACAGCATGCTAACTGCTCTCATATCCCCGGTACAAAGCATGCTAACTGCACTCATATCCCTGATACACAGCATGCTAACTGCTCTTACATCCCTGATACAAAGCATGCTAACTGCTCTCATTTTCTTGTTAAACAGCATGCTAACTGCTCTCATATCCCTGATACACAACATGCTAAATGCTCTCATATCCTTGATACACAGCATGCTAACTGCGCTCATTTCCCTGATACTCAGCATGCTAACTGCGCTCATTTCCCTGATACACAGCATGCCAACTGCTCTTATATCCCTGATACAACGCATGCTAACTGCTCTCATATCCCCGGTACAAAGAATGCTAACTGCTCTCATATCCCTGATACACAGCATACCAACTGTTCTCATATCCCTGATAAACAGCATTCTAATTGCTCTCATATCTCTGATCCACAGCATGCTAACTGCTCTCATATCGCTGATCCACAGCATTCTAATTGCTCTCATATCTCTGATCCACAGCATGCTAACTGCTCTCATATCCCTGATCCAAAGCATGCTAACTGCTCTCATATTCCTGATCCACAGCATGCTAACTGCTCTCATATCCCTGATCAACAGCATGCTAACTGCTCTCATATCCCTGATACACAGCATGCTAACTGCTCTCATATCCCTGATCCACAGCATGCTAACTGCTCTCATATCCCTGATCCAAAGCATGCTAACTGCTCTCATATCCCTGATCCACAGCATGCTAACTGCTCTCATATCACTGATCCACAGCATGCTAACTGCTCTCATATCCCTCATCCACACCATACTAACTGCTCTCATAACTCTGATACACAGCATGCTAACTGCTCTCATATCCCTGATCCACACCATACTAAATGCTCTCAGATCTCTGATACACAGCATGCGAACTGCTCTCATATCCCTGATCCACAGCATGCTAACTGCTCTCATATCCCTGATCCACAGCATGCTAACTGCTCTCATATCCCTGATCCACAGCATGCTAACTGCTCTCTTATTCCTGATCCACAGCATGCTAACTGCTCTCATATCCCTGATACACAGCATGCTAACTGCTCTCATATCCCTTTTACACAGCATGCTAACTGCTCTCATATTCCTGATCCACAGCATGCTAACTGCTCTCAGATCCCTGGTACACAGCATGCTAACTGCTCTCATATCCCCGGTACACAGCTTTCTAACTGCTCTCATATCTCTTTTACACAGCTTACTAACGGCTCTCATATTCCTGATACACAGCATACTAAGTGCTCTTATATCCCTGATACACAACATGCTAACTGCTCTTATATGCCATGTACACAGCAAGCTAACTGCTCTCACATACCTTTTACACAGCATATTAACTGCTATCATATCCCAAATACACAGCATACTAAGTGCTCTCATATCCCTGATGCACAGCAGGCTAACTGCTCTTATATGCCGTTTACACAGCAAGATAACTGCTCACATATCCCTTTTACACAGCATACTAACTGCTACCATATCCCTAATACACAGCATACTAACTGCTCTTACATCCCTGATACACGGCATGCTAACTGCTCTTATATCCTTGATACACAGCATGCTAACTGCTCTCAGATCCCCGGTACAAAGCATGCTAACTGCTCTTATATCCCTGACACACAGCATGCTAACTGCTCTCATATCGTTGATACACAGCATGCTAACTGCTCTCATATACCCGGTACAAAGCATGCTAACTGCAATCATATCCCTGATACACAGCATGCTAACTGCTCTTACATCCCTGATACACAGCATGCTAACTGCTCTCATTTCCTTGTTAAACAGCATGCTAACTGCTCTCATATCCCTGATACACAACATGCTAAATGCTCTCATATCCTTGATACACAGCATGCTAACTGCGCTCATTTCCCTGATACTCAGCATGCTAACTGCGCTCATTTCCCTGATACACAGCATGCCAACTGCTCTTATATCCCTGATACACAGCATGCTAACTGCTCTCAGATCTCCGGTACAAAGCATGCTAACTGCTCTTATATCCCGATACAAAGCATGCTAACTGCTCTCATATCCCTGATACACAGCATGCTAACTGCTCTCATATCCCCGGTACAAAGAATGCTAACTGCTCTCATATCCCTGATACACAGCATACCAACTGTTCTCATATCCCTGATAAACAGCATTCTAATTGCTCTCATATCTCTGATCCACAGCATGCTAACTGCTCTCATATCCCTGATCCACAGCATTCTAATTGCTCTCATATCTCTGATCCACAGCATGCTAACTGCTCTCATATCGCTGACACAAAAGCATGCTAACTGCTCTCATATTCCTGATCCACAGCATGCTAACTGCTCTCATATCCCTGATCCAAAGCATGCTAACTGCTCTCATATCCCTCATCCACAGCATGCTAACTGCTCTCATATCCCTGATCAACAGCATGCTAACTGCTCTCATATCCCTGATCCAAAGCATGCTAACTGCTCTCATATCCCTGATCCACAGCATGCTAACTGCTCTCATATCACTGATCCACAGCATGCTAACTGCTCTCATATCCCTGATCCACACCATACTAACTGCTCTCATAACTCTGATACACAGCATGCTAACTGCTCTCATATCCCTGATCCACACCATACTAAATGCTCTCAGATCTCTGATACACAGCATGCGAACTGCTCTCATATCCCTGATACACAGCATGCTAACTGTTCACATTTCCCTGATCCACAGCATACTAACTGCTCTCATATCTCTGATCCACAGCACGCTAACTGCTCTCATATCCCTGATCCACAGCATGCTAACTGCTCTCATATCCCGGATCCACAGCATGCTAACTGCTCTCATATCCCTGATCCACAGCGTGCTAACTGCTCTCATATCCCTGAAACAAAGCATGCTGACTGCTCTCATATCCCTTTTACACAGCATATTAATGGCTCTCATGTCCCTGATACACCGCGTAATAACTGCTCTTATATCCCTGATACACAGCATGCTAACTGCTCTCGTATCCCTTTTACACAGCATGCTAATTACTCTCATATCCCTGATACACAGCACACTAACTGCTCTCACATCCCTGATACACAGAATGCTAACTGCTCTTATACTCGTAATACACAGCATGCTAACGGCTCTCATGTCCCTGATACACAGCATAATAATTGCTCTTATATCCCTGATACACAGCATGCCAACTGCTCTTATATCCCCGATACACAGCATGCAAACTGCTCTCAGATCCCCGGTACAAAGCATGCTAACTGCTCTTATATCCCGATACAAAGCATGCTAACTGCTCTCATATCCCTGATACACAGCATGCTAACTGCTCTCATATCCCTGATCCACAGCATGCTAACTGCTCTCATATCCCTGATCCACAGCAAGCTAACTGCTCTCATATCCCTGATCCACAGCAAGCTAACTGCTCTCATATCCCTTATCCACAGCATGCTAACTGCTCTCATATCCCTGACCAACAGCATTCTAATTGCTCTCATAACTCTGATCCACAGCATGCTAACTGCTCTCATATCGCTGACACACAAGCATGCTAACTGCTCTCATATTCCTGATCCACACTATACTAACTGCTCTCATATCTCTGATCCACAGCATGTTAACTGCTCTCATATCCCTGAGCCACACCATATTAACTGCTCTCATATCTCTGATACACAGCATGGTAACTGCTCTCATATCAATGATTCAGACCATGCTAATTGCTCTTTTATCCCTGATTCACACCTTACTAACTGCTCTCATATCCCTGATCCACAGCATGCTAACTGCTCTCATATTCCTGATCCACAGCATGCTAACTACTTTCATATCCCTGATCTGCAGCATGCTAACTGCTCTCGTATCCCTGATCCACAACACGCTAACTGCTCTCATTTCCCTGATCCACAGCATGCTAAATAAACTCATATCCCTGAAACAAAGCATGCTGACTGCTCTCATATCCCTTTTACACAGCATATTAATGGCTCTCATGTCCCTGATACACAGCGTAATAACTGCTCTTATATCCCTGATACACAGCATGCTAACTGCTCTCGTATCCCTTTTACACAGCATGCTAATTACTCTCATATCCCTTTTACACAGCACACTAACTGCTCTCATATCCCTGATACACAGAATGCTAACTGCTCTTATACTCGTAATATACAGCATGCTAACGGCTCTCATATCCCTGATCAACAGCATGCTAACTGCTCTCATATCCCTGATACACAGCATATCAACAGTTCTCATATCCCTGATATGCAGCATGCTAACTGCTCTCATATGACTTTTACACAGCCTACTAACCGCTCTCATAGCCCTGATAAACAGCATGACAACTGTTCTCATATCCATTTCTCACAGCAAACTAACGGCTCTCATATCCCTGCTACTCAGCATAATAACTGCTCTTACATCCCTGATACACAGCAAACTAACTGGAATCATATCCCTGATACACAGCATGCTAACTGATCTCATATCCCTTTTACACAGCATACTAACTGCTCTCATATCCCTGATACACAGCATACTAACTGCTCTTATATGCCTGATACACAGCATGCTAACTGCTCTTATATCCTTGATACACAGCATACGAACTGCTCTCAGATCCCTGGTACATAGCCTGATAACTGCTATTATATCCCTGATACACAGCATGATAACTGCTCTCATATCCCTAATACAAAGCATGCTAACTGCTCTCATATCCCCGGCACAGAGCATCCTAAATGCTCTCATATCCCCGGTACACAGCATGCTTACTGCTCTCCTATCCCTGATATGCAGAATGCTAACTGCTCTCATATCCCTGATACACAGCATGCTAACTGCTCTCATATCCCATTTACACAGCATGCTAACTGCTCTTACATCCCTGATACACAGCATGCTAACTGCTCTCATATCCCTTTCACACAGCATACTAACGGCTCTCATGTCCCTGATACACAGCATAATAACTGCTCTTATATCCCTGATACACAGCATACTAATTACTCTCATATCCCTGATACAAAGCTTGCAGACTGCTCTCATATTGCTTTTACACAGCATACTAACAGCTCTCATGTCCCTGATACACAGCATGCTAACTGCTCTTATGTACGTAATACACAGCATGCTAACGGCTCTCATATCCATGTTACACAGCATAATAATTACTCTAATATCCCTGATACACAACATGCTAACTGCTCTCATAACCCCGGTACAAAGCATGCTAACTGCTCTCATATCCCTGATACACAGCATAACAACTGTACTCATATCCCTGATACACAGCATGCTAACTGCTCTCATATCCCTGATCCACAGCATGCTAACTGCTCTCATATCCCTGATCCACAGCATGCTAACTGCTCTCATATCCCTGATCCACAGCATGCTAACTGCTCTCATATTCCTGATCCACAGCATGCTAACTGCTCTCATATCCCTGATACACAGCATGCTAACTGCTCTCATATCCCTTTTACACAGCATGCTAACTGCTCTCATATTCCTGATCCACAGCATGCTAACTGCTCTCAGATCCCTGGTACACAGCATGCTAACTGCTCTCATATCCCCGGTACACAGCTTTCTAACTGCTCTCATATCTCTTTTACACAGCTTACTAACGGCTCTCATATTCCTGATACACAGCATACTAAGTGCTCTTATATCCCTGATACACAACATGCTAACTGCTCTTATATGCCATTTACACAGCAAGCTAACTGCTCTCACATACCTTTTACACAGCATATTAACTGCTATCATATCCCAAATACACAGCATACTAAGTGCTCTCATATCCCTGATGCACAGCAGGCTAACTGCTCTTATATGCCGTTTACACAGCAAGATAACTGCTCACATATCCCTTTTACACAGCATACTAACTGCTACCATATCCCTAATACACAGCATACTAACTGCTCTTACATCCCTGATACACGGCATGCTAACTGCTCTTATATCCTTGATACACAGCATGCTAACTGCTCTCAGATCCCCGGTACAAAGCATGCTAACTGCTCTTATATCCCTGACACACAGCATGCTAACTGCTCTCATATCGTTGATACACAGCATGCTAACTGCTCTCATATACCCGGTACAAAGCATGCTAACTGCAATCATATCCCTGATACACAGCATGCTAACTGCTCTTACATCCCTGATACACAGCATGCTAACTGCTCTCATTTCCTTGTTAAACAGCATGCTAACTGCTCTCATATCCCTGATACACAACATGCTAAATGCTCTCATATCCTTGATACACAGCATGCTAACTGCGCTCATTTCCCTGATACTCAGCATGCTAACTGCGCTCATTTCCCTGATACACAGCATGCCAACTGCTCTTATATCCCTGATACACAGCATGCTAACTGCTCTCAGATCTCCGGTACAAAGCATGCTAACTGCTCTTATATCCCGATACAAAGCATGCTAACTGCTCTCATATCCCTGATACACAGCATGCTAACTGCTCTCATATCCCCGGTACAAAGAATGCTAACTGCTCTCATATCCCTGATACACAGCATACCAACTGTTCTCATATCCCTGATAAACAGCATTCTAATTGCTCTCATATCTCTGATCCACAGCATGCTAACTGCTCTCATATCCCTGATCCACAGCATTCTAATTGCTCTCATATCTCTGATCCACAGCATGCTAACTGCTCTCATATCGCTGACACAAAAGCATGCTAACTGCTCTCATATTCCTGATCCACAGCATGCTAACTGCTCTCATATCCCTGATCCAAAGCATGCTAACTGCTCTCATATCCCTCATCCACAGCATGCTAACTGCTCTCATATCCCTGATCAACAGCATGCTAACTGCTCTCATATCCCTGATCCAAAGCATGCTAACTGCTCTCATATCCCTGATCCACAGCATGCTAACTGCTCTCATATCACTGATCCACAGCATGCTAACTGCTCTCATATCCCTGATCCACACCATACTAACTGCTCTCATAACTCTGATACACAGCATGCTAACTGCTCTCATATCCCTGATCCACACCATACTAAATGCTCTCAGATCTCTGATACACAGCATGCGAACTGCTCTCATATCCCTGATACACAGCATGCTAACTGTTCACATTTCCCTGATCCACAGCATACTAACTGCTCTCATATCTCTGATCCACAGCACGCTAACTGCTCTCATATCCCTGATCCACAGCATGCTAACTGCTCTCATATCCCGGATCCACAGCATGCTAACTGCTCTCATATCCCTGATCCACAGCGTGCTAACTGCTCTCATATCCCTGAAACAAAGCATGCTGACTGCTCTCATATCCCTTTTACACAGCATATTAATGGCTCTCATGTCCCTGATACACAGCGTAATAACTGCTCTTATATCCCTGATACACAGCATGCTAACTGCTCTCGTATCCCTTTTACACAGCATGCTAATTACTCTCATATCCCTGATACACAGCACACTAACTGCTCTCACATCCCTGATACACAGAATGCTAACTGCTCTTATACTCGTAATACACAGCATGCTAACGGCTCTCATGTCCCTGATACACAGCATACTAATTGCTCTTATATCCCTGATACACAGCATGCCAACTGCTCTTATATCCCCGATACACAGCATGCTAACTGCTCTCAGATCCCCGGTACAAATCATGCTAACTGCTCTTATATCCCGATACAAAGCATGCTAACTGCTCTCATATCCCTGATACACAGCATGCTAACTGCTCTCATATCCCTGATCCACAGCATGCTAACTGCTCTCATATCCCTGATCCACAGCAAGCTAACTGCTCTCATATCCCTGATACACAGCATACCAACAGTTCTCATATCCCTTATCCACAGCATGCTAACTGCTCTCATATCCCTGACCAACAGCATTCTAATTGCTCTCATAACTCTGATCCACAGCATGCTAACTGCTCTCATATCGCTGACACACAAGCATGCTAACTGCTCTCATATTCCTGATCCACACGATACTAACTGCTCTCATATCTCTCATCCACAGCATGTTAACTGCTCTCATATCCCTGAGCCACACCATATTAACTGCTCTCATATCTCT
Source organism: Carcharodon carcharias (assembly GCF_017639515.1). NCBI lineage: Eukaryota > Metazoa > Chordata > Chondrichthyes > Lamniformes > Lamnidae > Carcharodon > Carcharodon carcharias. The sequence continues at coordinate 86,018,276 of NC_054471.1, forward strand.
GATACACAGCATGGTAACTGCTCTCATATCAATGATTCAGAGCATGCTAACTGCTCTTTTATCCCTGATTCACACCTTACTAACTGCTCTCATATCCCTGATCCACAGCATGCTAACTGCTCTCATATCCCTGATCAACAGCATGCTAACTGCTCTCATATCCCTGATACACAGCATATCAACAGTTCTCATATCCCTGATATGCAGCATGCTAACTGCTCTCATATGACTTTTACACAGCCTACTAACCGCTCTCATAGCCCTGATAAACAGCATGACAACTGTTCTCATATCCATTTCTCACAGCAAACTAACGGCTCTCATATCCCTGCTACTCAGCATAATAACTGCTCTTACATCCCTGATACACAGCAAACTAACTGGAATCATATCCCTGATACACAGCATGCTAACTGATCTCATATCCCTTTTACACAGCATACTAACTGCTCTCATATCCCTGATACACAGCATACTAACTGCTCTTATATGCCTGATACACAGCATGCTAACTGCTCTTATATCCTTGATACACAGCATACGAACTGCTCTCAGATCCCTGGTACATAGCCTGATAACTGCTCTTATATCCCTGATACACAGCATGATAACTGCTCTCATATCCCTAATACACAGCATGCTAACTGCTCTCATATCCCCGGTACAGAGCATCCTAAATGCTCTCATATCCCCGGTACACAGCATGCTTACTGCTCTCCTATCCCTGATATGCAGAATGCTAACTGCTCTCATATCCCTGATACACAGCATGCTAACTGCTCTCATATCCCATTTACACAGCATGCTAACTGCTCTTACATCCCTGATACACAGCATGCTAACTGCTCTCATATCCCTTTCACACAGCATACTAACGGCTCTCATGTCCCTGATACACAGCATAATAACTGCTCTTATATCCCTGATACACAGCATACTAATTACTCTCATATCCCTGATACACAGCTTGCAGACTGCTCTCATATTGCTTTTACACAGCATACTAACAGCTCTCATGTCCCTGATACACAGCATGCTAACTGCTCTTATGTACGTAATACACAGCATGCTAACGGCTCTCATATCCATGTTACACAGCATAATAATTACTCTAATATCCCTGATACACAACATGCTAACTGCTCTCATAACCCCGGTACAAAGCATGCTAACTGCTCTCATATCCCTGATACACAGCATAACAACTGTACTCATATCCCTGATACACAGCATGCTAACTGCTCTCATATCCTTGATCCACAGCATGCTAACTGCTCTCATATCCCTGATCCACAGCATGCTAACTGCTCTCATATCCCTGATCCACAGCATGCTAACTGCTCTCATATTCCTGATCCACAGCATGCTAACTGCTCTCATATCCCTGATACACAGCATACTAAGTGCTCTTATATCCCTGATACACAACATGCTAACTGCTCTTATATGCCATTTACACAGCAAGCTAACTGCTCTCACATACCTTTTACACAGCATATTAACTGCTATCATATCCCAAATACACAGCATACTAAGTGCTCTCATATCCCTGATGCACAGCAGGCTAACTGCTCTTATATGCCGTTTACACAGCAAGATAACTGCTCACATATCCCTTTTACACAGCATACTAACTGCTACCATATCCCTAATACACAGCATACTAACTGCTCTTACATCCCTGATACACGGCATGCTAACTGCTCTTATATCCTTGATACACAGCATGCTAACTGCTCTCAGATCCCCGGTACAAAGCATGCTAACTGCTCTTATATCCCTGACACACAGCATGCTAACTGCTCTCATATCGTTGATACACAGCATGCTAACTGCTCTCATATACCCGGTACAAAGCATGCTAACTGCAATCATATCCCTGATACACAGCATGCTAACTGCTCTTACATCCCTGATACACAGCATGCTAACTGCTCTCATTTCCTTGTTAAACAGCATGCTAACTGCTCTCATATCCCTGATACACAACATGCTAAATGCTCTCATATCCTTGATACACAGCATGCTAACTGCGCTCATTTCCCTGATACTCAGCATGCTAACTGCGCTCATTTCCCTGATACACAGCATGCCAACTGCTCTTATATCCCTGATACACAGCATGCTAACTGCTCTCAGATCTCCGGTACAAAGCATGCTAACTGCTCTTATATCCCGATACAAAGCATGCTAACTGCTCTCATATCCCTGATACACAGCATGCTAACTGCTCTCATATCCCCGGTACAAAGAATGCTAACTGCTCTCATATCCCTGATACACAGCATACCAACTGTTCTCATATCCCTGATAAACAGCATACTAATTGCTCTCATATCTCTGATCCACAGCATGCTAACTGCTCTCATATCCCTGATCGACAGCATTCTAATTGCTCTCATATCTCTGATCCACAGCATGCTAACTGCTCTCATATCGCTGAAACAAAAGCATGCTAACTGCTCTCATATTCCTGATCCACAGCATGCTAACTGCTCTCATATCCCTGATCCAAAGCATGCTAACTGCTCTCATATCCCTCATCCACAGCATGCTAACTGCTCTCATATCCCTGATCAACAGCATGCTAACTGCTCTCATATCCCTGATCCAAAGCATGCTAACTGCTCTCATATCCCTGATCCACAGCATGCTAACTGCTCTCATATCACTGATCCACAGCATGCTAACTGCTCTCATATCCCTGATCCACACCATACTAACTGCTCTCATAACTCTGATACACAGCATGCTAACTGCTCTCATATCCCTGATCCACACCATACTAAATGCTCTCAGATCTCTGATACACAGCATGCGAACTGCTCTCATATCCCTGATACACAGCATGCTAACTGTTCACATTTCCCTGATCCACAGCATACTAACTGCTCTCATATCTCTGATCCACAGCACGCTAACTGCTCTCATATCCCTGATCCACAGCATGCTAACTGCTCTCATATCCCGGATCCACAGCATGCTAACTGCTCTCATATCCCTGATCCACAGCGTGCTAACTGCTCTCATATCCCTGAAACAAAGCATGCTGACTGCTCTCATATCCCTTTTACACAGCATATTAATGGCTCTCATGTCCCTGATACACAGCGTAATAACTGCTCTTATATCCCTGATACACAGCATGCTAACTGCTCTCGTATCCCTTTTACACAGCATGCTAATTACTCTCATATCCCTGATACACAGCACACTAACTGCTCTCACATCCCTGATACACAGAATGCTAACTGCTCTTATACTCGTAATACACAGCATGCTAACGGCTCTCATGTCCCTGATACACAGCATACTAATTGCTCTTATATCCCTGATACACAGCATGCCAACTGCTCTTATATCCCCGATACACAGCATGCTAACTGCTCTCAGATCCCCGGTACAAAGCATGCTAACTGCTCTTATATCCCGATACAAAGCATGCTAACTGCTCTCATATCCCTGATACACAGCATGCTAACTGCTCTCATATCCCTGATCCACAGCATGCTAACTGCTCTCATATCCCTGATCCACAGCAAGCTAACTGCTCTCATATCCCTGATACACAGCATACCAACAGTTCTCATATCCCTTATCCACAGCATGCTAACTGCTCTCATATCCCTGACCAACAGCATTCTAATTGCTCTCATAACTCTGATCCACAGCATGCTAACTGCTCTCATATCGCTGACACACAAGCATGCTAACTGCTCTCATATTCCTGATCCACACGATACTAACTGCTCTCATATCTCTCATCCACAGCATGTTAACTGCTCTCATATCCCTGAGCCACACCATATTAACTGCTCTCATATCTCTGATACACAGCATGGTAACTGCTCTCATATCAATGATTCAGAGCATGCTAACTGCTCTTTTATCCCTGATTCACACCTTACTAACTGCTCTCATATCCCTGATCCACAGCATGCTAACTGCTCTCATATCCCTGATCAACAGCATGCTAACTGCTCTCATATCCCTGATACACAGCATATCAACAGTTCTCATATCCCTGATATGCAGCATGCTAACTGCTCTCATATGACTTTTACGCAGCCTACTAACCGCTCTCATAGCCCTGATAAACAGCATGACAACTGTTCTCATATCCATTTCTCACAGCAAACTAACGGCTCTCATATCCCTGCTACTCAGCATAATAACTGCTCTTACATCCCTGATACACAGCAAACTAACTGGAATCATATCCCTGATACACAGCATGCTAACTGATCTCATATCCCTTTTACACAGCATACTAACTGCTCTCATATCCCTGATACACAGCATACTAACTGCTCTCATATCCCTGATACACAGCATGCTAACTGCTCTTATATCCTTGATACACAGCATACGAACTGCTCTCAGATCCCTGGTACATAGCCTGATAACTGCTCTTATATCCCTGATACACAGCATGATAACTGCTCTCATATCCCTAATACACAGCATGCTAACTGCTCTCATATCCCCGGTACAGAGCATCCTAAATGCTCTCATATCCCCGGTACACAGCATGCTTACTGCTCTCCTATCCCTGATATGCAGAATGCTAACTGCTCTCATATCCCTGATACACAGCATGCTAACTGCTCTCATATCCCATTTACACAGCATGCTAACTGCTCTTACATCCCTGATACACAGCATGCTAACTGCTCTCATATCCCTTTCACACAGCATACTAACGGCTCTCATGTCCCTGATACACAGCATAATAACTGCTCTTATATCCCTGATACACAGCATACTAATTACTCTCATATCCCCGATACACAGCTTGCAGACTGCTCTCATATTGCTTTTACACAGCATACTAACAGTTCTCATGTCCCTGATACACAGCATGCTAACTGCTCTTATGTACGTAATACACAGCATGCTAACGGCTCTTATATCCATGTTACACAGCATAATAATTACTCTAATATCCCTGATACACAACATGCTAACTGCTCTCATAACCCCGGTACAAAGCATGCTAACTGCTCTCATATCCCTGATACACAGCATAACAACTGTACTCATATCCCTGATACACAGCATGCTAACTGCTATCATATCCCTAATACACAGCATACTAACTGCTCTTACATCCCTGATACACGGCATGCTAACTGCTCTCAGATCCCCGGTACAAAGCATGCTAACTGCTCTTATATCCCTGATACACAGCATGCTAACTGCTCTCATATCCCTGATACACAGCATTCTAACTGCTCTTACATCCCTGATACACAGCATGCTAACTGCTCTCATTTCCTTGTTAAACAGCATGCTAACTGCTCTCATATCCCTGATACACAACATGCTAAATGCTCTCATATCCTTGATACACAGCATGCTAACTGTGCTCATTTCCCTGATACTCAGCATGCTAACTGCTCTTTTATCCCTGATACACAGCATGCTAACTGCTCTGATATCACTGACACACAGCATGTTAACTGCTCTTATATCCCTGATACACAGCATGCTAACTGGTCTCATATCCCTGATACACAGCATGCTAACTCGTCTCATATCCCTGACACACAGCATGCTAACTGCTCTTACATCCCTGATACACAGCATGCTAACTGCTCTCATTTCCCTGATACACAGCATGCTAACTGCTCTCATATCCCTGATACACAACATGATAACAGCTCTCATATCATTGATACACAGCATGGTAACTGCTCTCATATCCCTGATACTCAGCATGCTCACTGCTCTGATATCCCTCATACACAGCATGCTAACTGCTCTAATATCCCTGATACACAGTATGTTAACTGCTCTTATATCACTGATAAACTGCATGCTAACTGCTCTAATATCACTTGTACACAGCATATTAACCGCTCTCATAGCCCTGATAAACAGCATGCTAACGGCTCTCATATCCCTTTCTCACAGCAAACTTACGGATCTCATATCCCTGATACTCAGCATAATAACTACTCTTATATCCCTGATACACAGCAAACTAACTGCTCTTATATCTGTGATACACAGCATGCTAACTGATCTCATATCCCTTTTGCACAGCATACTAACTGCTCTCATATCCCTGATACACTGCATACTAACTGCTCTTATATGCCTGATACACAGCATGCTCACTGCTCTTATATCTTTGATACAAAGCATACTAACTGCTCTCAGATGCCTGGTACACAGCATGTTATCTGCTCTTATATCCCTGATAAACAGCATGCTAACTGCTCTCATATCCCTGATACACAGCATGCTAACTGCTCTTATATCCCTGATGCACAGCATGCTATCTGCTCTCATATCACTTTTACACAGCATACGAACCGCTCTCATAGCCCTGATACACAGCATGCTAAATGCTTACCTATATCTTTCACAAAGCATACTAACGTCTCTCATATCCCTGATACTCAGGATACTAACGGCTGTTATATCCCTGATACTTAGCATAATAACTGCTCTTATATCCCAGGCACACAGCATACTAACTACAATCATATCCCTGATACACAGCATGATAACTGCTCTCATATCACTGATACACAGCATGCTAGCAGCACATATATCCCTGATACACAGCATGCTAACTGCTCTCATATCCCTTTTGCACAGCATGAAAACTGATCTTACAGCCCAGATACACAGCATGCTAACTGCCCTCATATCCCTGATACACAGCATGCTAACTGCTCTCATATCCCTAATACACAGCATGCTAACTCGTCTCTTATCCCTGATGCACAGCATGCTAACTGATCTTATATGCCATTTACACAGCATGCTAACTGCTCTTACATCTCTGATACACAGCATGCTAACTGCTCTCATTTCCCTGATACACAGCCTACTAATTGCTCTTACATCCGTGATACACAGAATGCTAACTGCTCTTATATCCTAGACACAAAGCCTGCTAACTGCTCTCAGATCCCGGTAATATCCCTGATACACAGCATGCTAACTGCTCTTATATCGCTGATACACAGCATGCTAACGGCTCTCATGTCCTTGATACACAGCATAATAATTGCTCTTAAATCACTGATACACAGAATGCTAATGCTCTGATAACCTTGATACAAAGCTTACTAACTGCTCTCAGATCCCTGGTACACAGCACGCGAACTGCTCTCATATCCCTGATACACAGCATGCTAACTGCTCTCATATCCCGGATCCACAGCATGCTAACTGCTCTCATATCCCTGATCCACAGCGTGCTAACTGCTCTCATATCCCTGAAACAAAGCATGCTGACTGCTCTCATATCCCTTTTACACAGCATACTAACGGCACTCATGTCCCTGATACACAGCATACTAACTGCTCTTATATCCCTGATACACAGCATGCTAACTGCTCTCATATCCCTTTTACACAGCATGCTAATTACTCTCATATCCCTGATACACAGCACACTAACTGCTCTCACATCCCTGATACACAGAATGCTAACTGCTCTTATACTCGTAATACACAGCATGCTAACGGCTCTCATATCCCTGATCAACAGCATGCTAACTGCTCTCATATCCCTGATACACAGCATATCAACAGTTCTCATATCCCTGATATGCAGCATGCTAACTGCTCCCATATGACTTTTACACAGCCTACTAACCGCTCTCATAGCCCTGATAAACAGCATGACAACTGTTCTCATATCCATTTCTCACAGCAAACTAACGGCTCTCATATCCCTGCTACTCAGCATAATAACTGCTCTTACATCCCTGATACACAGCAAACTAACTGGAATCATATCCCTGATACACAGCATGCTAACTGATCTCATATCCCTTTTACACAGCATACTAACTGCTCTCATATCCCTGATACACAGCATACTAACTGCTCTTATATGCCTGATACACAGCATGCTAACTGCTCTTATATCCTTGATACACAGCATACGAACTGCTCTCAGATCCCTGGTACATAGCCTGATAACTGCTATTATATCCCTGATACACAGCATGATAACTGCTCTCATATCCCTAATACACAGCATGCTAACTGCTCTCATATCCCCGGTACAGAGCATCCTAAATGCTCTCATATCCCCGGTACACAGCATGCTTACTGCTCTCCTATCCCTGATATGCAGAATGCTAACTGCTCTCATATCCCTGATACACAGCATGCTAACTGCTCTCATATCCCATTTACACAGCATGCTAACTGCTCTTACATCCCTGATACACAGCATGCTAACTGCTCTCATATCCCTTTCACACAGCATACTAACGGCTCTCATGTCCCTGATACACAGCATAATAACTGCTCATATATCCCTGATACACAGCATACTAATTACTCTCATATCCCTGATACACAGCTTGCAGACTGCTCTCATATTGCTTTTACACAGCATACTAACAGCTCTCATGTCCCTGATACACAGCATGCTAACTGCTCTTATGTACGTAATACACAGCATGCTAACGGCTCTCATATCCATGTTACACAGCATAATAATTACTCTAATATCCCTGATACACAACATGCTAACTGCTCTCATAACCCCGGTACAAAGCATGCTAACTGCTCTCATATCCCTGATACACAGCATAACAACTGTACTCATATCCCTGATACACAGCATGCTAACTGCTCTCATATCCCTGATCCACAGCATGCTAACTGCTCTCATATCCCTGATCCACAGCATGCTAACTGCTCTCATATCCCTGATCCACAGCATGCTAACTGCTCTCATATTCCTGATCCACAGCATGCTAACTGCTCTCATATCCCTGATACACAGCATGCTAACTGCTCTCATATCCCTGATACACAGCATGCTAACTGCTCTCATATTCCTGATCCACAGCATGCTAACTGCTCTCAGATCCCTGGTACACAGCATGCTAACTGCTCTCATATCCCCGGTACACAGCTTTCTAAATGCTCTCATATCTCTTTTACACAGCTTACTAACGGCTCTCATATTCCTGATACACAGCATACTAAGTGCTCTTATATCCCTGATACACAACATGCTAACTGCTCTTATATGCCATTTACACAGCAAGCTAACTGCTCTCACATACCTTTTACACAGCATATTAACGGCTATCATATCCCAAATACACAGCATACTAAGTGCTCTCATATCCCTGATGCACAGCAGGCTAACTGCTCTTATATGCCGTTTACACAGCAAGATAACTGCTCACATATCCCTTTTACACAGCATACTAACTGCTATCATATCCCTAATACACAGCATACTAACTGCTCTTACATCCCTGATACACGGCATGCTAACTGCTCTTATATCCTTGATACACAGCATGCTAACTGCTCTCAGATCCCCGGTACAAAGCATGCTAACTGCTCTTATATCCCTGATACACAGCATGCTAACTGCTCTCATATCGTTGATACACAGCATGCTAACTGCTCTCATATACCCGGTACAAAGCATGCTAACTGCACTCATATCCCTGATACACAGCATGCTAACTGCTCTTACATCCCTGATACACAGCATGCTAACTGCTCTCATTTCCTTGTTAAACAGCATGCTAACTGCTCTCATATCCCTGATACACAACATGCTAAATGCTCTCATATCCTTGATACACAGCATGCTAACTGCGCTCATTTCCCTGATACTCAGCATGCTAACTGCGCTCATTTCCCTGATACACAGCATGCCAACTGCTCTTATATCCCTGATACACAGCATGCTAACTGCTCTCAGATCTCCGGTACAAAGCATGCTAACTGCTCTTATATCCCGATACAAAGCATGCTAACTGCTCTCATATCCCTGATACACAGCATGCTAACTGCTCTCATATCCCCGGTACAAAGAATGCTAACTGCTCTCATATCCCTGATACACAGCATACCAACTGTTCTCATATCCCTGATAAACAGCATTCTAATTGCCCTCATATCTCTGATCCACAGCATGCTAACTGCTCTCATATCCCTGATCCACAGCATTCTAATTGCTCTCATATCTCTGATCCACAGCATGCTAACTGCTCTCATATCGCTGACACAAAAGCATGCTAACTGCTCTCATATTCCTGATCCACAGCATGCTAACTGCTCTCATATCCCTGATCCAAAGCATGCTAACTGCTCTCATATCCCTCATCCACAGCATGCTAACTGCTCTCATATCCCTGATCAACAGCATGCTAACTGCTCTCATATCCCTGATACACAGCATGCTAACTGCTCTTATATCGCTGATACACAGCATGCTAACGGCTCTCATGTCCTTGATACACAGCATAATAATTGCTCTTAAATCACTGATACACAGAATGCTAATGCTCTGATAACCTTGATACAAAGCTTACTAACTGCTCTCAGATCCCTGGTACACAGCACGCGAACTGCTCTCATATCCCTGATACACAGCATGCTAACTGCTCTCATATCCCGGATCCACAGCATGCTAACTGCTCTCCTATCCCTGATCCACAGCGTGCTAACTGCTCTCATATCCCTGAAACAAAGCATGCTGACTGCTCTCATATCCCTTTTACACAGCATATTAATGGCTCTCATGTCCCTGATACACAGCGTAATAACTGCTCTTATATCCCTGATACACAGCATGCTAACTGCTCTCATATCCCTTTTACACAGCATGCTAATTACTCTCATATCCCTGATACACAGCACACTAACTGCTCTCACATCCCTGATACACAGAATGCTAACTGCTCTTATACTCGTAATACACAGCATGCTAACGGCTCTCATATCCCTGATCAACAGCATGCTAACTGCTCTCATATCCCTGATACACAGCATGCTAACTGCTCTCATATCCCGGATCCACAGCATGCTAACTGCTCTCATATCGCCTATACACAGCCAGCTAACTGCTCTCATATCCCTGATACACAGCATGCCAACTGCTCTCATTTCCCTTTTACACAGCAATGCTAACGGCTCTCATATCCTTGTACTAAGCATACTAACTGCGCTACATATCCCTGATACACAGCAAGGCTTAACTGGATAGTCCTATTCCCTGATCCACAGCCTGCTAACTGCTCTTATATCCCTTTTACACAGCATGCCTAACTGACTCTCATATCCCTGATAGCACAGCATAGGCTAGACTGGCTCTCATATTGCCTGATTACAAAGCATGCCTAACTGCTCTCATATCCCTGATACACAGCACTACGAACTGCTCTCAGTATCCCTGATACAAGCATGCTAACTGCTCTTATATCCCTAGTACACAGCATATAACTGCTCATATCCATGATTCACAGCATGCTTACTGCTCTCATATCACTGATACACAGCATGCTAACTGCTCTCATATCCCTGATACACAGCATGCTAACTGCTCTCATATCCCTGAAACACAGCATGCTAACTGCTCTCATATCCCTGATACACAGCATGCTAACTGCTCTCATATCCCTTAACACAGCATGCTATCTGCTCTTATATACCTGATACACAGCATGCTAACTGCTCTCATATCCCTTCACACAGCATGCTAACTGCTCTCATATCCCTGATACACAGCATACTAACTGCTCTCATATCCCTGATACACAGCATACTAACTGCTCTCATATCCCTGATACACAGCATGCTAACTGCTCTCATATCCCTTTTACACAGCATACTAACTGCTCTCATATCCCTGATACACAGCATGCTAACTGCTCTCATATCCTTGATGCACAGCATGCTAACTGCTCTCATATCCCTGATACACAGCATACTAACTGCTCTCATATCCCTGATACACAGAATGCAAACTGCTCTCATATCCCCGGTACACAGCATGCAAACTGCTCTCATATCCCTGATACACAGCATAACAACTGTATCATATCCTGATACACAGCATGCTAACTGCTCTCATATCCCTGATCCACAGCATGCTAACTGCTCTCATATCCCTGATACACAGCATGCTAACTGCTCTCATATCCCTGATCCACAGCATGCTAACTGCTCTCATATTCCTGATCACAGCATGCTAACTGCTCTCATATCCCTGATACACAGCATGCTAACTGCTCTCATATCCCTGATACACAGCATGCTAACTGCTCTCATATTCCTGATCCCAGCATGCTAACTGCTCTCAATCCTGGTACACAGCATGCTAACTGCTCTCATATCCCCGGTACACAGCTTTCTAAATGCTCTCATATCTCTTTTACACAGCTTACTAACGCTCTCATATTCCTGATACACAGCATACTAAGTGCTCTTATATCCCTGATACACAACATGCTAACTGCTCTTATATGCCATTTACACAGCAAGCTAACTGCTCTCACATACCTTTTACACAGCATATTAACGGCTATCATATCCCAAATACACAGCATACTAAGTGCTCTCATATCCCTGATGCACAGCAGGCTAACTGCTCTTATATGCCGTTTACACAGCAAGATAACTGCTCACATATCCCTTTTACACAGCATACTAACTGCTATCATATCCCTAATACACAGCATACTAACTGCTCTTACATCCCTGATACACGGCATGCTAACTGCTCTTATATCCTTGATACACAGCATGCTAACTGCTCTCAGATCCCCGGTACAAAGCATGCTAACTGCTCTTATATCCCTGATACACAGCATGCTAACTGCTCTCATATCGTTGATACACAGCATGCTAACTGCTCTCATATACCCGGTACAAAGCATGCTAACTGCACTCATATCCCTGATACACAGCATGCTAACTGCTCTTACATCCCTGATACACAGCATGCTAACTGCTCTCATTTCCTTGTTAAACAGCATGCTAACTGCTCTCATATCCCTGATACACAACATGCTAAATGCTCTCATATCCTTGATACACAGCATGCTAACTGCGCTCATTTCCCTGATACTCAGCATGCTAACTGCGCTCATTTCCCTGATACACAGCATGCCAACTGCTCTTATATCCCTGATACACAGCATGCTAACTGCTCTCAGATCTCCGGTACAAAGCATGCTAACTGCTCTTATATCCCTGATACACAGCATGCTAACTGCTCTCATATCCCTGATACACAGCATGCTAACTGCTCTCATATCCCCGGTACAAAGAATGCTAACTGCTCTCATATCCCTGATACACAGCATACCAACTGTTCTCATATCCCTGATAAACAGCATTCTAATTGCCCTCATATCTCTGATCCACAGCATGCTAACTGCTCTCATATCCCTGATCCACAGCATTCTAATTGCTCTCATATCCTCTGATCCACAGCATGCTAACTGCTCTCATATCGCTGACACAAAAGCATGCTAACTGCTCTCATATTCCTGATCCACAGCATGCTAACTGCTCTCATATCCCTGATCCAAGCATGCTAACTGCTCTCATATCCTCATCCACAGCATGCTAACTGCTCTCATATCCCTGATCACAGCATGCTAACTGCTCTCATATCCCTGATACACAGCATGCTAACTGCTCTTATATCGCTGATACACAGCATGCTAACGGCTCTCATGTCCTTGATACACAGCATATTAATTGCTCTTAAATCACTGATACACAGAATGCTAATGCTCTGATAACCTTGATACAAAGCTTACTAACTGCTCTCAGATCCCTGGTACACAGCACGCGAACTGCTCTCATATCCCTGATACACAGCATGCTAACTGCTCTCATATACCGGATCCACAGCATGCTAACTGCTCTCCTATCCCTGATCCACAGCGTGCTAACTGCTCTCATATCCCTGAAACAAAGCATGCTGACTGCTCTCATATCCCTTTTACACAGCATATTAATGGCTCTCATGTCCCTGATACACAGCGTAATAACTGCTCTTATATCCCTGATACACAGCATGCTAACTTCTCTTATATCCCTTTTACACAGCATGCTAATTACTCTCACATCCCTGATACACAGCACACTAACTGCTCTCACATCCCTGATACACAGAATGCTAACTGCTCTTATACTCGTAATACACAGCATGCTAACGGCTCTCATATCCCTGATCAACAGCATTCTAACTGCTCTCATATCCCTGATACACAGCATATCAACAGTTCTCATATCCCTGATATGCAGCATGCTAACTGCTCCCATATGACTTTTACACAGCCTACTAACCGCTCTCATAGCCCTGATAAACAGCATGACAACTGTTCTCATATCCATTTCTCACAGCAAACTAACGGCTCTCATATCCCTGCTACTCAGCATAATAACTGCTCTTACATCCCTGATACACAGCAAACTAACTGGAATCATATCCCTGATACACAGCATGCTAACTGATCTCATATCCCTTTTACACAGCATACTAACTGCTCTCATATCCCTGATACACAGCATACTAACTGCTCTTATATGCCTGATACACAGCATGCTAACTGCTCTTATATCCTTGATACACAGCATACGAACTGCTCTCAGATCCCTGGTACATAGCCTGATAACTGCTATTATATCCCTGATACACAGCATGATAACTGCTCTCATATCCCTAATACACAGCATGCTAACTGCTCTCATATCCCCGGTACAGAGCATCCTAAATGCTCTCATATCCCCGGTACACAGCATGCTTACTGCTCTCCTATCCCTGATATGCAGAATGCTAACTGCTCTCATATCCCTGATACACAGCATGCTAACTGCTCTCATATCCCATTTACACAGCATGCTAACTGCTCTTACATCCCTGATACACAGCATGCTAACTGCTCTCATATCCCTTTCACACAGCATACTAACGGCTCTCATGTCCCTGAGACACAGCATAATAACTGCTCTTATATCCCTGATACACAGCATACTAATTACTCTCATATCCCTGATACACAGCTTGCAGACTGCTCTCATATTGCTTTTACACAGCATACTAACAGCTCTCATGTCCCTGATACACAGCATGCTAACTGCTCTTATGTACGTAATACACAGCATGCTAACGGCTCTCATATCCATGTTACACAGCATAATAATTACTCTAATATCCCTGATACACAACATGCTAACTGCTCTCATAACCCCGGTACAAAGCATGCTAACTGCTCTCATATCCCTGATACACAGCATAACAACTGTACTCATATCCCTGATACACAGCATGCTAACTGCTCTCATATCCCTGATCCACAGCATGCTAACTGCTCTCATATCCCTGATCCACAGCATGCTAACTGCTCTCATATCCCTGATCCACAGCATGCTAACTGCTCTCATATTCCTGATCCACAGCATGCTAACTGCTCTCATATCCCTGATACACAGCATGCTAACTGCTCTCATATCCCTGATACACAGCATGCTAACTGCTCTCATATTCCTGATCCACAGCATGCTAACTGCTCTCAGATCCCTGGTACACAGCATGCTAACTGCTCTCATATCCCCGGTACACAGCTTTCTAACTGCTCTCATATCTCTTTTACACAGCTTACTAACGGCTCTCATATTCCTGATACACAGCATACTAAGTGCTCTTATATCCCTGATACACAACATGCTAACTGCTCTTATATGCCATTTACACAGCAAGCTAACTGCTCTCACATACCTTTTACACAGCATATTAACTGCTATCATATCCCAAATACACAGCATACTAAGTGCTCTCATATCCCTGATGCACAGCAGGCTAACTGCTCTTATATGCCGTTTACACAGCAAGATAACTGCTCACATATCCCTTTTACACAGCATACTAACTGCTATCATATCCCTAATACACAGCATACTAACTGCTCTTACATCCCTGATACACGGCATGCTAACTGCTCTTATATCCTTGATACACAGCATGCTAACTGCTCTCAGATCCCCGGTACAAAGCATGCTAACTGCTCTTATATCCCTGATACACAGCATGCTAACTGCTCTCATATCGTTGATACACAGCATGCTAACTGCTCTCATATACCCGGTACAAAGCATGCTAACTGCACTCATATCCCTGATACACAGCATGCTAACTGCTCTTACATCCCTGATACACAGCATGCTAACTGCTCTCATTTCCTTGTTAAACAGCATGCTAACTGCTCTCATATCCCTGATACACAACATGCTAAATGCTCTCATAACCTTGATACACAGCATGCTAACTGCGCTCATTTCCCTGATACTCAGCATGCTAACTGCGCTCATTTCCCTGATACACAGCATGCCAACTGCTCTTATATCCCTCATACACAGCATGCTAACTGCTCTCAGATCTCCGGTACAAAGCATGCTAACTGCTCTTATATCCCGATACAAAGCATGCTAACTGCTCTCATATCCCTGATACACAGCATGCTAACTGCTCTCATATCCCCGGTACAAAGAATGCTAACTGCTCTCATATCCCTGATACACAGCATACCAACTGTTCTCATATCCCTGATAAACAGCATTCTAATTGCCCTCATATCTCTGATCCACAGCATGCTAACTGCTCTCATATCCCTGATCCACAGCATTCTAATTGCTCTCATATCTCTGATCCACAGCATGCTAACTGCTCTCATATCGCTGACACAAAAGCATGCTAACTGCTCTCATATTCCTGATCCACAGCATGCTAACTGCTCTCATATCCCTGATCCAAAGCATGCTAACTGCTCTCATATCCCTCATCCACAGCATGCTAACTGCTCTCATATCCCTGATCAACAGCATGCTAACTGCTCTCATATCCCTGATACACAGCA
This sequence comes from Carcharodon carcharias, assembly GCF_017639515.1. Classification (NCBI taxonomy): domain Eukaryota; kingdom Metazoa; phylum Chordata; class Chondrichthyes; order Lamniformes; family Lamnidae; genus Carcharodon; species Carcharodon carcharias. Next base: position 86,034,931 of record NC_054471.1, read on the forward strand.
TGCTAACTGCTCTCATATCCCTGATCCACAGCATGCTAACTGCTCTCATATCCCTGATCCAAAGCATGCTAACTGCTCTCATATCCCTGATCCACAGCATGCTAACTGCTCTCATATCACTGATCCACAGCATGCTAACTGCTCTCATATCCCTGATCCACACCATACTAACTGCTCTCATAACTCTGATACACAGCATGCTAGCTGCTCTCATATCCCTGATCCACACCATACTAAATGCTCTCAGATCTCTGATACACAGCATGCGAACTGCTCTCATATCCCTGATACACAGCATGCTAACTGTTCACATTTCCCTGATCCACAGCATACTAACTGCTCTCATATCTCTGATCCACAGCACGCTAACTGCTCTCATATCCCGGATCCACAGCATGCTAACTGCTCTCATATCCCTGATCCACAGCGTGCTAACTGCTCTCATATCCCTGAAACAAAGCATGCTGACTGCTCTCATATCCCTTTTACACAGCATATTAATGGCTCTCATGTCCCTGATACACAGCGTAATAACTGCTCTTATATCCCTGATACACAGCATGCTAACTGCTCTCGTATCCCTTTTACACAGCATGCTAATTACTCTCATATCCCTGATACACAGCACACTAACTGCTCTCACATCCCTGATACACAGAATGCTAACTGCTCTTATACTCGTAATACACAGCATGCTAACGGCTCTCATGTCCCTGATACACAGCATACTAATTGCTCTTATATCCCTGATACACAGCATGCCAACTGCTCTTATATCCCCGATACACAGCATGCTAACTGCTCTCAGATCCCCGGTACAAAGCATGCTAACTGCTCTTATATCCCGATACAAAGCATGCTAACTGCTCTCATATCCCTGATACACAGCATGCTAACTGCTCTCATATCCCTGATCCACAGCATGCTAACTGCTCTCATATCCCTGATCCACAGCAAGCTAACTGCTCTCATATCCCTGATCCACAGCAAGCTAACTGCTCTCATATCCCTTATCCACAGCATGCTAACTGCTCTCATATCCCTGACCAACAGCATTCTAATTGCTCTCATAACTCTGATCCACAGCATGCTAACTGCTCTCATATCGCTGACACACAAGCATGCTAACTGCTCTCATATTCCTGATCCACACGATACTAACTGCTCTCATATCTCTCATCCACAGCATGTTAACTGCTCTCATATCCCTGAGCCACACCATATTAACTGCTCTCATATCTCTGATACACAGCATGGTAACTGCTCTCATATCAATGATTCAGAGCATGCTAACTGCTCTTTTATCCCTGATTCACACCTTACTAACTGCTCTCATATCCCTGATCCACAGCATGCTAACTGCTCTCATATCCCTGATCCACAGCAAGCTAACTGCTCTCATATCCCTGATACACAGCATACCAACAGTTCTCATATCCCTTATCCACAGCATGCTAACTGCTCTCATATCCCTGACCAACAGGATTCTAATTGCTCTCATAACTCTGATCCACAGCATGCTAACTGCTCTCATATCGCTGACACACAAGCATGCTAACTGCTCTAATATTCCTGATCCACACGATACTAACTGCTCTCATATCTCTGATCCACAGCATGTTAACTGCTCTCATATCCCTGAGCCACACCATATTAACTGCTCTCATATCTCTGATACACAGCATGGTAACTGCTCTCATATCAATGATTCAGACCATGCTAATTGCTCTTTTATCCCTGATTCACACCTTACTAACTGCTCTCATATCCCTGATCCACAGCATGCTAACTGCTCTCATATCCCTGATCCACAGCATGCTAACTGCTCTCATATCCCTGATCAACAGCATGCTAACTGCTCTCATATCCCGGATCCACAGCATGCTAACTGCTCTCATATCCCTGATCCACAGCGTGCTAACTGCTCTCATATCCCTGAAACAAAGCATGCTGACTGCTCTCATATCCCTTTTACACAGCATATTAATGGCTCTCATGTCCCTGATACACAGCGTAATAACTGCTCTTATATCCCTGATACACAGCAAGCTAACTGCTCTCGTATCCCTTTTACACAGCATGCTAATTACTCTCATATCCCTGATACACAGCACACTAACTGCTCTCACATCCCTGATACACAGAATGCTAACTGCTCTTATACTCGTAATATACAGCATGCTAACGGCTCTCATATCCCTGATCAACAGCATGCTAACTGCTCTCATATCCCTGATACACAGCATATCAACAGTTCTCATATCCCTGATATGCAGCATGCTAACTGCTCTCATATGACTTTTACACAGCCTACTAACCGCTCTCATAGCCCTGATAAACAGCATGACAACTGTTCTCATATCCATTTCTCACAGCAAACTAACGGCTCTCATATCCCTGCTACTCAGCATAATAACTGCTCTTACATCCCTGATACACAGCAAACTAACTGGAATCATATCCCTGATACACAGCATGCTAACTGATCTCATATCCCTTTTACACAGCATACTAACTGCTCTCATATCCCTGATACACAGCATACTAACTGCTCTTATATGCCTGATACACAGCATGCTAACTGCTCTTATATCCTTGATACACAGCATACGAACTGCTCTCAGATCCCTGGTACATAGCCTGATAACTGCTATTATATCCCTGATACACAGCATGATAACTGCTCTCATATCCCTAATACACAGCATGCTAACTGCTCTCATATCCCCGGTACAGAGCATCCTAAATGCTCTCATATCCCCGGTACACAGCATGCTTACTGCTCTCCTATCCCTGATATGCAGAATGCTAACTGCTCTCATATCCCTGATACACAGCATGCTAACTGCTCTCATATCCCATTTACACAGCATGCTAACTGCTCTTACATCCCTGATACACAGCATGCTAACTGCTCTCATATCCCTTTCACACAGCATACTAACGGCTCTCATGTCCCTGATACACAGCATAATAACTGCTCTTATATCCCTGATACACAGCATACTAATTACTCTCATATCCCTGATACACAGCTTGCAGACTGCTCTCATATTGCTTTTACACAGCATACTAACAGCTCTCATGTCCCTGATACACAGCATGCTAACTGCTCTTATGTACGTAATACACAGCATGCTAACGGCTCTCATATCCATGTTACACAGCATAATAATTACTCTAATATCCCTGATACACAACATGCTAACTGCTCTCATAACCCCGGTACAAAGCATGCTAACTGCTCTCATATCCCTGATACACAGCATAACAACTGTACTCATATCCCTGATACACAGCATGCTAACTGCTCTCATATCCCTGATCCACAGCATGCTAACTGCTCTCATATCCCTGATCCACAGCATGCTAACTGCTCTCATATCCCTGATCCACAGCATGCTAACTGCTCTCATATTCCTGATCCACAGCATGCTAACTGCTCTCATATCCCTGATACACAGCATGCTAACTGCTCTCATATCCCTTTTACACAGCATGCTAACTGCTCTCATATTCCTGATCCACAGCATGCTAACTGCTCTCAGATCCCTGGTACACAGCATGCTAACTGCTCTCATATCCCCGGTACACAGCTTTCTAACTGCTCTCATATCTCTTTTACACAGCTTACTAACGGCTCTCATATTCCTGATACACAGCATACTAAGTGCTCTTATATCCCTGATACACAACATGCTAACTGCTCTTATATGCCATTTACACAGCAAGCTAACTGCTCTCACATACCTTTTACACAGCATATTAACTGCTATCATATCCCAAATACACAGCATACTAAGTGCTCTCATATCCCTGATGCACAGCAGGCTAACTGCTCTTATATGCCGTTTACACAGCAAGATAACTGCTCACATATCCCTTTTACACAGCATACTAACTGCTACCATATCCCTAATACACAGCATACTAACTGCTCTTACATCCCTGATACACGGCATGCTAACTGCTCTTATATCCTTGATACACAGCATGCTAACTGTACTCAGATCCCCGGTACAAAGCATGCTAACTGCTCTTATATCCCTGACACACAGCATGCTAACTGCTCTCATATCGTTGATACACAGCATGCTAACTGCTCTCATATACCCGGTACAAAGCATGCTAACTGCAATCATATCCCTGATACACAGCATGCTAACTGCTCTTACATCCCTGATACACAGCATGCTAACTGCTCTCATTTCCTTGTTAAACAGCATGCTAACTGCTCTCATATCCCTGATACACAACATGCTAAATGCTCTCATATCCTTGATACACAGCATGCTAACTGCGCTCATTTCCCTGATACTCAGCATGCTAACTGCGCTCATTTCCCTGATACACAGCATGCCAACTGCTCTTATATCCCTGATACACAGCATGCTAACTGCTCTCAGATCTCCGGTACAAAGCATGCTAACTGCTCTTATATCCCGATACAAAGCATGCTAACTGCTCTCATATCCCTGATACACAGCATGCTAACTGCTCTCATATCCCCGGTACAAAGAATGCTAACTGCTCTCATATCCCTGATACACAGCATACCAACTGTTCTCATATCCCTGATAAACAGCATTCTAATTGCTCTCATATCTCTGATCCACAGCATGCTAACTGCTCTCATATCCCTGATCGACAGCATTCTAATTGCTCTCATATCTCTGATCCACAGCATGCTAACTGCTCTCATATCGCTGACACAAAAGCATGCTAACTGCTCTCATATTCCTGATCCACAGCATGCTAACTGCTCTCATATCCCTGATCCAAAGCATGCTAACTGCTCTCATATCCCTCATCCACAGCATGCTAACTGCTCTCATATCCCTGATCAACAGCATGCTAACTGCTCTCATATCCCTGATCCAAAGCATGCTAACTGCTCTCATATCCCTGATCCACAGCATGCTAACTGCTCTCATATCACTGATCCACAGCATGCTAACTGCTCTCATATCCCTGATCCACACCATACTAACTGCTCTCATAACTCTGATACACAGCATGCTAACTGCTCTCATATCCCTGATCCACACCATACTAAATGCTCTCAGATCTCTGATACACAGCATGCGAACTGCTCTCATATCCCTGATACACAGCATGCTAACTGTTCACATTTCCCTGATCCACAGCATACTAACTGCTCTCATATCTCTGATCCACAGCACGCTAACTGCTCTCATATCCCTGATCCACAGCATGCTAACTGCTCTCATATCCCGGATCCACAGCATGCTAACTGCTCTCATATCCCTGATCCACAGCGTGCTAACTGCTCTCATATCCCTGAAACAAAGCATGCTGACTGCTCTCATATCCCTTTTACACAGCATATTAATGGCTCTCATGTCCCTGATACACAGCGTAATAACTGCTCTTATATCCCTGATACACAGCATGCTAACTGCTCTCGTATCCCTTTTACACAGCATGCTAATTACTCTCATATCCCTGATACACAGCACACTAACTGCTCTCACATCCCTGATACACAGAATGCTAACTGCTCTTATACTCGTAATACACAGCATGCTAACGGCTCTCATGTCCCTGATACACAGCATACTAATTGCTCTTATATCCCTGATACACAGCATGCCAACTGCTCTTATATCCCCGATATTCAGCATGCTAACTGCTCTCAGATCCCCGGTACAAAGCATGCTAACTGCTCTTATATCCCGATACAAAGCATGCTAACTGCTCTCATATCCCTGATACACAGCATGCTAACTGCTCTCATATCCCTGATACACAGCATGCTAACTGCTCTCATATCCCATTTACACAGCATGCTAACTGCTCTCATATCCCTGATACACAGCATTCTAACTGCTCTCATATCCTCTGATCCACAGCATGCTAACTGCTCTCTTATCCCTGACCAACAGCATTCTAATTGCTCTCATATCTCTGATCCACAGCATGCTAACTGCTCTCATATCGCTGACACACAAGCATGCTAACTGCTCTCATATTCCTGATCCACAGCATAATAACTGCTCTCATATCCCTGATACACAGCATGCTAACTGCTCTCATATCCTTTAGCCACAGCATACTAACTGCTCTCATATCTCTGATACACAGCATGTAACTGCTCTCATATCACTGATCTCAGAGCATGCTAACTGCTCTCAGATCCCTGATACACAACATGCTAAATGCTCTCATATCCTTGATACACAGCATGCTAACTGCTCTCATTTCCCTGATACTCAGCATGCTAACTGCGCTCATTTCCCTGATACACAGCATGCCAACTGCTCTTATATCCCTGATACACAGCATGCTAACTGCTCTCAGATCTCCGGTACAAAGCATGCTAACTGCTCTTATATCCCGATACAAAGCATGCTAACTGCTCTCATATCCCTGATACACAGCATGCTAACTGCTCTCATATCCCCGGTACAAAGAATGCTAACTGCTCTCATATCCCTGATACACAGCATACCAACTGTTCTCATATCCCTGATAAACAGCATTCTAATTGCTCTCATATCTCTGATCCACAGCATGCTAACTGCTCTCATATCCCTGATCCACAGCATTCTAATTGCCTCTCATATCTCTGATCCACAGCATGCTAACTGCTCTCATATCGCTGAAACAAAGCATGCTAACTGCTCTCATATTCCTGATCCACAGCATGCTAACTGCTCTCATATCCCTGATCAACAGCATGCTAACTGCTCTCATATCCCTGATACACAGCATGCTAACTGCTCTCATATCCCTGATCCACAGCATGCTAACTGCTCTCATATCCCTGATCCAAAGCATGCTAACGGCTCTCATATCCCTGATCCACAGCATGCTAACTGCTCTCATATCACTGATCCACAGCATGCTAACTGCTCTCATATCCCTGATCCACACCATACTAACTGCTCTCATAACTCTGATACACAGCATGCTAACTGCTCTCATATCCCTGATCCACACCATACTAAATGCTCTCAGATCCCTGATACACAACATGCTAAATGCTCTCATATCCTTGATACACAGCATGCTAACTGCTCTCATATCCCTTTTACACAGCATGCTAACTGCTCTCATATTCCTGATCCACAGCATGCTAACTGCTCTCAGTTCCCTGGTACACAGCATGCTAACTGCTCTCATATCCCCGGTACACAGCTTTCTAACTGCTCTCATATCTCTTTTACACAGCTTACTAACGGCTCTCATATTCCTGATACACAGCATACTAAGTGCTCTTATATCCCTGATACACAACATGCTAACTGCTCTTATATGCCATTTACACAGCAAGCTAACTGCTCTCACATACCTTTTACACAGCATATTAACTGCTATCATATCCCAAATACACGGCATACTAATTGCTCTCATATCCCTGATGCACAGCAGGCTAACTGCTCTTATATGCCGTTTACACAGCAAGATAACTGCTCACATATCCCTTTTACACAGCATACTAACTGCTATCATATCCCTAATACACAGCATACTAACTGCTCTTACATCCCTGATACACGGCATGCTAACTGCTCTTATATCCTTGATACACAGCATGCTAACTGCTCTCAGATCCCCGGTACAAAGCATGCTAACTGCTCTTATATCCCTGATACACAGCATGCTAACTGCTCTCATATCGTTGATACACAGCATGCTAACTGCTCTCATATAACCGGTACAAAGCATGCTAACTGCACTCATATCCCTGATACAAAGCATGCTAACTGCTCTTACATCCCTGATACACAGCATGCTAACTGCTCTCATTTCCTTGTTAAACAGCATGCTAACTGCTCTCATATCCCTGATACACAACATGCTAAATGCTCTCATATCCTTGATACACAGCATGCTAACTGCGCTCATTTCCCTGATACTCAGCATGCTAACTGCGCTCATTTCCCTGATACACAGCATGCCAACTGCTCTTATATCCCTGATACACAGCATGCTAACTGCTCTCAGATCTCCGGTACAAAGCATGCTAACTGCTCTTATATCCCGATACAAAGCATGCTAACTGCTCTCATATCCCTGATACACAGCATGCTAACTGCTCTCATATCCCCGGTACAAAGAATGCTAACTGCTCTCATATCCCTGATACACAGCATACCAACTGTTCTCATATCCCTGATAAACAGCATTCTAATTGCTCTCATATCTCTGATCCACAGCATGCTAACTGCTCTCATATCCCTGATCCACAGCATTCTAATTGCTCTCATATCTCTGATCCACAGCATGCTAACTGCTCTCATATCGCTGACACAAAAGCATGCTAACTGCTTTCATATTCCTGATCCACAGCATGCTAACTGCTCTCATATCCCTGATCAACAGCATGCTAACTGCTCTCATATCCCCTGATACACAGCATGCTAACTGCTCTCATATCCCTGATCCACAGCATGCTAACTGTTCTCATATCCCTGATCCAAAGCATGCTAACTGCTCTCATATCCCTGATCCACAGCATGCTAACTGCTCTCATATCACTGATCCACAGCATGCTAACTGCTCTCATATCCCTGATCCACACCATACTAACTGCTCTCATAACTCTGATACACAGCATGCTAACTGCTCTCATATCCCTGATCCACACCATACTAAATGCTCTCAGATCTCTGATACACAGCATGCGAACTGCTCTCATATCCCTGATACACAGCATGCTAACTGTTCACATTTCCCTGATCAACAGCATGCTAACTGCTCTCATATCCCTGATCCACAGCATGCTAACTGCTCTCATATCCCTGATCAACAGCATGCTAACTGCTCTCATATCCCTGATACACAGCATATCAACAGTTCTCATATCCCTGATATGCAGCATGCTAACTGCTCTCATATGACTTTTACACAGCCTACTAACCGCTCTCATAGCCCTGATAAACAGCATGACAACTGTTCTCATATCCATTTCTCACAGCAAACTAACGGCTCTCATATCCCTGCTACTCAGCATAATAACTGCTCTTACATCCCTGATACACAGCAAACTAACTGGAATCATATCCCTGATACACAGCATGCTAACTGATCTCATATCCCTTTTACACAGCATACTAACTGCTCTCATATCCCTGATACACAGCATACTAACTGCTCTTGTATGCCTGATACACAGCATGCTAACTGCTCTTATATCCTTGATACACAGCATACGAACTGCTCTCAGATCCCTGGTACACAGCCTGATAACTGCTCTTATATCCCTGATACACAGCATGATAACTGCTCTCATATCCCTAATACACAGCATGCTAACTGCTCTCATATCCCCGGTACAGAGCATCCTAAATGCTCTCATATCCCCGGTACACAGCATGCTTACTGCTCTCCTATCCCTGATATGCAGAATGCTAACTGCTCTCATATCCCTGATACACAGCATGCTAACTGCTCTCATATCCCATTTACACAGCATGCTAACTGCTCTTACATCCCTGATACACAGCATGCTAACTGCTCTCATATCCCTGATCAACAGCATGCTAACTGCTCTCATATCCCTGATACACAGCATGCTAACTGCTCTCATATCCCTGATCCACAGCATGCTATCTGCTCTCATATCCCTGATCAACAGCATGCTAACTGCTCTCATATCCCTGATACACAGCATATCAACAGTTCTCATATCCCTGATATGCAGCATGCTAACTGCTCTCATATGACTTTTACACAGCCTACTAACCGCTCTCATAGCCCTGATAAACAGCATGACAACTGTTCTCATATCCATTTCTCACAGCAAACTAACGGCTCTCATATCCCTGCTACTCAGCATAATAACTGCTCTTACATCCCTGATACACAGCAAACTAACTGGAATCATATCCCTGATACACAGCATGCTAACTGATCTCATATCCCTTTTACACAGCATACTAACTGCTCTCATATCCCTGATACACAGCATACTAACTGCTCTTATATGCCTGATACACAGCATGCTAACTGCTCTTATATCCTTGATACACAGCATACGAACTGCTCTCAGATCCCTGGTACACAGCCTGATAACTTCTCTTATATCCCTGATACACAGCATGATAACTGCTCTCATATCCCTAATACACAGCATGCTAACTGCTCTCATATCCCCGGTACAGAGCATCCTAAATGCTCTCATATCCCCGGTACACAGCATGCTTACTGCTCTCCTATCCCTGATATGCAGAATGCTAACTGCTCTCATATCCCATTTACACAGCATGCTAACTGCTCTTACATCCCTGATACACAGCATGCTAACTGCTCTCATATCCCTTTCACACAGCATACTAATGGCTCTCATGTCCCTGATACACAGCATAATAACTGCTCTTATATCCCTGATACACAGCATACTAATTACTCTCATATCCCTGATACACAGCTTGCAGACTGCTCTCATATTGCTTTTACACAGCATACTAACAGCTCTCACGTCCCTGATACACAGCATGCTAACTGCTCTTATGTACGTAATACACAGCATGCTAACGGCTCTCATATCCATGTTACACAGCATAATAATTACTCTAATATCCCTGATACACAACATGCTAACTGCTCTCATAACCCAGGTACAAAGCATGCTAACTGCTCTCATATCCCTGATACACAGCATAACAACTGTACTCATATCCCTGATACACAGCATGCTAACTGCTCTCATATCCCTGATCCACAGCATGCTAACTGCTCTCATATCCCTGATCCACAGCATGCTAACTGCTCTCATATCCCTGATCCACAGCATGCTAACTGCTCTCATATTCCTGATCCACAGCATGCTAACTGCTCTCATATCCCTGATCAACAGCATGCTAACTGCTCTCATATCCCTGATACACAACATGCTAAATGCTCTCATATCCTTGATACACAGCATGCTAACTGCGCTCATTTCCCTGATACACAGCATGCCAACTGCTCTTATATCCCTGATACACAGCATGCTAACTGCTCTCATATCTCTTTTACACACCTTACTAACGGCTCTCATATTCCTGATACACAGCATACTATGTGCTCTTATATCCCTGATACACAGCATGCTAACTGCTCTCATATCGTTGATACACAGCATGCTAACTGCTCTCAGATCCCCGGTACAAAGCATGCTAACTGCTCTTATATCCCTGATACACAGCATGCTAACTGCTCTCATATCCCCGGTACACAGCTTTCTAACTGCTCTCATATCTCTTTTACACAGCTTACTAACGGCTCTCATATTCCTGATACACAGCATACTAAGTGCTCTTATATCCCTGATACACAACATGCTAACTGCTCTTATATGCCATTTACACAGCACGCTAACTGCTCTCACATACCTTTTACACAGCATATTAACTGCTATCATATCCCAAATACACAGCATACTAAGTGCTCTCATATCCCTGATGCACAGCAGGCTAACTGCTCTTATATGCCGTTTACACAGCAAGATAACTGCTCACATATCCCTTTTACACAGCATACTAACTGCTATCATATCCCTAATACACAGCATACTAACTGCTCTTACATCCCTGATACACGGCATGCTAACTGCTCTTATATCCTTGATACACAGCATGCTAACTGCTCTCAGATCCCCGGTACAAAGCATGCTAACTGCTCTTATATCCCTGATACACAGCATGCTAACTGCTCTCATATCGTTGATACACAGCATGCTAACTGCTCTCATATAACCGGTACAAAGCATGCTAACTGCACTCATATCCCTGATACACAGCATGCTAACTGCTCTTACATCCCTGATACACAGCATGCTAACTGCTCTCATTTCCTTGTTAAACAGCATGCTAACTGCTCTCTTATCCCTGATACACAACATGCTAAATGCTCTCATATCCTTGATACACAGCATGCTAACTGCGCTCATTTCCCTGATACTCAGCATGCTAACTGCGCTCATTTCCCTGATACACAGCATGCCAACTGCTCTTATATCCCTGATACACAGCATGCTAACTGCTCTCAGATCTCCGGTACAAAGCATGCTAACTGCTCTTATATCCCGATACAAAGCATGCTAACTGCTCTCATATCCCTGATACACAGCATGCTAACTGCTCTCATATCCCCGGTACAAAGAATGCTAACTGCTCTCATATCCCTGATACACAGCATACCAACTGTTCTCATATCCCTGATAAACAGCATTCTAATTGCTCTCATATCTCTGATCCACAGCATGCTAACTGCTCTCATATCGCTGATCCACAGCATTCTAATTGCTCTCATATCTCTGATCCACAGCATGCTAACTGCTCTCATATCACTGACACAAAAGCATGCTAACTGCTCTCATATTCCTGATCCACAGCATGCTAACTGCTCTCATATCCCTGATCAACAGCATGCTAACTGCTCTCATATCCCTGATACACAGCATGCTAACTGCTCTCATATCCCTGATCCACAGCATGCTAACTGCTCTCATATCCCTGATCCAAAGCATGCTAACTGCTCTCATATCCCTGATCCACAGCATGCTAACTGCTCTCATATCACTGATCCACAGCATGCTAACTGCTCTCATATCCCTGATCCACACCATACTAACTGCTCTCATAACTCTGATACACAGCATGCTAACTGCTCTCATATCCCTGATCCACACCATACTAAATGCTCTCAGATCTCTGATACACAGCATGCGAACTGCTCTCATATCCCTGATACACAGCATGCTAACTGTTCACATTTCCCTGATCCACAGCATACTAACTGCTCTCATATCTCTGATCCACAGCACGCTAACTGCTCTTATATCCCTGATCCACAGCATGCTAACTGCTCTCATATCCCGGATCCACAGCATGCTAGCTGCTCTCATATCCCTGATCCACAGCGTGCTAACTGCTCTCATATCTCTGAAACAAAACATGCTGACTGCTCTCATATCCCTTTTACACAGCATATTAATGGCTCTCATGTCCCTGATACACAGCGTAATAACTGCTCTTATATCCCTGATACACAGCATGCTAACTGCTCTCGTATCCCTTTTACACAGCATGCTAATTACTCTCATATCCCTGATACACAGCACACTAACTGCTCTCACATCCCGATACACAGAATGCTAACTGCTCTTATACTCGTAATACACAGCATGCTAACGGCTCTCATGTCCCTGATACACAGCATACTAATTGCTCTTATATCCCTGATACACAGCATGCCAACTGCTCTTATATCCCCGATACACAGCATGCTAACTGCTCTCAGATCCCCGGTACAAAGCATGCTAACTGCTCTTATATCCCGATACAAAGCATGCTAACTGCTCTCATATCCCTGATACACAGCATGCTAACTGCTCTCATATCCCTGATCCACAGCATGCTAACTGCTCTCATATCCCTGATCCACAGCAAGCTAACTGCTCTCATATCCCTGATACACAGCATACCAACAGTTCTCATATCCCTTATCCACAGCATGCTAACTGCTCTCATATCCCTGACCAACAGCATTCTAATTGCTCTCATAACTCTGATCCACAGCATGCTAACTGCTCTCATATAGCTGACACACAAGCATGCTAACTGCTCTCATATTCCTGATCCACACGATACTAACTGCTCTCATATCTCTCATCCACAGCATGTTAACTGCTCTCATATCCCTGAGCCACACCATATTAACTGCTCTCATATCTCTGATACACAGCATGGTAACTGCTCTCATATCAATGATTCAGAGCATGCTAACTGCTCTTTTATCCCTGATTCACACCTTACTAACTGCTCTCATATCCCTGATCCACAGCATGCTAACTGCTCTCATATCCCTGTTCAACAGCATGCTAACTGCTCTCATATCCCTGATACACAGCATATCAACAGTTCTCATATCCCTGATATGCAGCATGCTAACTGCTCTCATATGACTTTTACACAGCCTACTAACCGCTCTCATAGCCCTGATAAACAGCATGACAACTGTTCTCATATCCATTTCTCACAGCAAACTAACGGCTCTCATATCCCTGCTACTCAGCATAATAACTGCTCTTACATCCCTGATACACAGCAAACTAACTGGAATCATATCCCTGATACACAGCATGCTAACTGATCTCATATCCCTTTTACACAGCATACTAACTGCTCTCATATCCCTGATACACAGCATACTAACTGCTCTTATATGCCTGATACACAGCATGCTAACTGCTCTTATATCCTTGATACACAGCATACGAACTGCTCTCAGATCCCTGGTACACAGCCTGATAACTGCTCTTATATCCCTGATACACAGCATGATAACTGCTCTCATATCCCTAATACACAGCATGCTAACTGCTCTCATATCCCCGGTACAGAGCATCCTAAATGCTCTCATATCCCCGGTACACAGCATGCTTACTGCTCTCCTATCCCTGATATGCAGAATGCTAACTGCTCTCATATCCCTGATACACAGCATGCTAACTGCTCTCATATCCCAATTACATAGCATGCTAACTGCTCTTACATCCCTGATACACAGCATGCTAACTGCTCTCATATCCCTTTCACACAGCATACTAACGGCTCTCATGTCCCTGATACACAGCATAATAACTGCTCTTATATCCCTGATACACAGCATACTAATTACTCTCATATCCCTGATACACAGCTTGCAGACTGCTCTCATATTGCTTTTACACAGCATACTAACAGCTCTCACATCCCTGATACACAGCATGCTAACTGCTCTTATGTACGTAATACACAGCATGCTAACGGCTCTCATATCCATGTTACACAGCATAATAATTACTCTAATATCCCTGATACACAACATGCTAACTGCTCTCATAACCCCGGTACAAAGCATGCTAACTGCTCTCATATCCCTGATCCACAGCATGCTAACTGCTCTCATATCCCTGATCCACAGCATGCTAACTGCTCTCATATCCCTGATACACAGCATGCTAACTGCTCTCATATCCCTTTTACACAGCATGCTAACTGCTCTCATATTCCTGATCCACAGCATGCTAACTGCTCCCAGTTCCCTGGTACACAGCATGCTAACTGCTCTCATATCCCCGGTACACAGCTTTCTAACTGCTCTCATATCTCTTTTACACAGCTTACTAACGGCTCTCATATTCCTGATACACAGCATACTAAGTGCTCTTATATCCCTGATACACAACATGCTAACTGCTCTTATATGCCATTTACACAGCAAGCTAACTGCTCTCACATACCTTTTACACAGCATATTAACTGCTATCATATCCCAAATACACAGCATACTAAGTGCTCTCATATCCCTGATGCACAGCAGGCTAACTGCTCTTATATGCCTTTTACACAGCAAGATAACTGCTCACATATCCCTTTTACACAGCACACTAACTGCTATCATATCCCTAATACACAGCATACTAACTGCTCTTACATCCCTGATACACGGCATGCTAACTGCTCTTATATCCTTGATACACAGCATGCTAACTGCTCTCAGATCACCGGTACAAAGCATGCTAACTGCTCTTATATCCCTGATACACAGCATGCTAACTGCTCTCATATCGTTGATACACAGCATGCTAACTGCTCTCATATACCCGGTACAAAGCATGCTAACTGCACTCATATCCCTGATACAAAGCATGCTAACTGCTCTTACATCCCTGATACACAGCATGCTAACTGCTATCATTTCCTTGTTAAACAGCATGCTAACTGCTCTCATATCCCTGATACACAACATGCTAAATGCTCTCATATCCTTGATACACAGCATGCTAACTGCGCTCATTTCCCTGATACTCAGCATGCTAACTGCGCTCATTTCCCTGATACACAGCATGCCAACTGCTCTTATATCCCTGATACACAGCATGCTAACTGCTCTCAGATCTCCGGTACAAAGCATGCTAACTGCTCTTATATCCCGATACAAAGCATGCTAACTGCTCTCATATCCCTGATACACAGCAAGCTAACTGCTCTCATATCCCCGGTTCAAAGAATGCTAACTGCTCTCATATCCCTGATACACAGCATACCAACTGTTCTCATATCCCTGATAAACAGCATTCTAATTGCTCTCATATCTCTGATCCACAGCATGCTAACTGCTCTCATATCCCTGATCCACAGCATTCTAATTGCTCTCATATTTCTGATCCACAGCATGCTAACTGCTCTCATATCGCTGACACAAAAGCATGCTAACTGCTCTCATATTCCTGATCCACAGCATGCTAACTGCTCTCATATCCCTGATCAACAGCATGGTAACTGCTCTCATATCCCTGATACACAGCATGCTAACTGCTCTCATATCCCTGATCCACAGCATGCTAACTGCTCTCATATCCCTGATCCAAAGCATGCTAACTGCTCTCATATCCCTGATCCACAGCATGCTAACTGCTCTCATATCGTTGATACACAGCATGCTAACTGCTCTCATATAACCGGTACAAAGCATGCTAACTGCACTCATATCCCTGATACAAAGCATGCTAACTGCTCTTACATCCCTGATACACAGCATGCTAACTGCTCTCATTTCCTTGTTAAACAGCATGCTAACTGCTCTCATATCCCTGATACACAACATGCTAAATGCTCTCATATCCTTGATACACAGCATGCTAACTGCGCTCATTTCCCTGATACTCAGCATGCTAACTGCGCTCATTTCCCTGATACACAGCATGCCAACTGCTCTTATATCCCTGATACACAGCATGCTAACTGCTCTCAGATCTCCGGTACAAAGCATGCTAACTGCTCTTATATCCCGATACAAAGCATGCTAACTGCTCTCATATCCCTGATACACAGCATGCTAACTGCTCTCATATCCCCGGTACAAAGAATGCAAACTGCTCTCATATCCCTGATACACAGCATACCAACTGCTCTCATATCCCTGATAAACAGCATTCTAATTGCTCTCATATCTCTGATCCACAGCATGCTAACTGCTCTCATATCCCTGATCCACAGCATTCTAATTGCTCTCATATCTCTGATCCACAGCATGCTAACTGCTCTCATATCGCTGACACAAAAGCATGCTAACTGCTTTCATATTCCTGATCCACAGCATGCTAACTGCTCTCATATCCCTGATCAACAGCATGCTAACTGCTCTCATATCCCCTGATACACAGCATGCTAACTGCTCTCATATCCCTGATCCACAGCATGCTAACTGTTCTCATATCCCTGATCCAAAGCATGCTAACTGCTCTCATATCCCTGATCCACAGCATGCTAACTGCTCTCATATCACTGATCCACAGCATGCTAACTGCTCTCATATCCCTGATCCACACCATACTAACTGCTCTCATAACTCTGATACACAGCATGCTAACTGCTCTCATATCCCTGATCCACACCATACTAAATGCTCTCAGATCTCTGATACACAGCATGCGAACTGCTCTCATATCCCTGATACACAGCATGCTAACTGTTCACATTTCCCTGATCAACAGCATGCTAACTGCTCTCATATCCCTGATCCACAGCATGCTAACTGCTCTCATATCCCTGATCAACAGCATGCTAACTGCTCTCATATCCCTGATACACAGCATATCAACAGTTCTCATATCCCTGATATGCAGCATGCTAACTGCTCTCATATGACTTTTACACAGCCTACTAACCGCTCTCATAGCCCTGATAAACAGCATGACAACTGTTCTCATATCCATTTCTCACAGCAAACTAACGGCTCTCATATCCCTGCTACTCAGCATAATAACTGCTCTTACATCCCTGATACACAGCAAACTAACTGGAATCATATCCCTGATACACAGCATGCTAACTGATCTCATATCCCTTTTACACAGCATACTAACTGCTCTCATATCCCTGATACACAGCATACTAACTGCTCTTGTATGCCTGATACACAGCATGCTAACTGCTCTTATATCCTTGATACACAGCATACGAACTGCTCTCAGATCCCTGGTACACAGCCTGATAACTGCTCTTATATCCCTGATACACAGCATGATAACTGCTCTCATATCCCTAATACACAGCATGCTAACTGCTCTCATATCCCCGGTACAGAGCATCCTAAATGCTCTCATATCCCCGGTACACAGCATGCTTACTGCTCTCCTATCCCTGATATGCAGAATGCTAACTGCTCTCATATCCCTGATACACAGCATGCTAACTGCTCTCATATCCCATTTACACAGCATGCTAACTGCTCTTACATGCCTGATACACAGCATGGTAACTGCTCTCATATCCCTGATCAACAGCATGCTAACTGCTCTCATATCCCTGATACACAGCATGCTAACTGCTCTCATATCCCTGATCCACAGCATGCTATCTGCTCTCATATCCCTGATCAACAGCATGCTAACTGCTCTCATATCCCTGATACACAGCATATCAACAGTTCTCATATCCCTGATACACAGCATGCTAACTGCTCTCATATGACTTTTACACAGCATGCTAACTGCTCTCATATTCCTGATCCACAGCATGCTAACTGCTCTCAGATCCCTGGTACACAGCATGCTAACTGCTCTCATATCCCCGGTACACAGCTTTCTAACTGCTCTCATATCTCTTTTACACAGCTTACTAACGGCTCTCATATTCCTGATACACAGCATACTAAGTGCTCTTATATCCCTGATACACAACATGCTAACTGCTCTTATATGCCGTTTACACAGCAAGATAACTGCTCACATATCCCTTTTACACAGCATACTAACTGCTATCATATCCCTAATACACAGCATACTAACTGCTCTTACATCCCTGATACACGGCATGCTAACTGCTCTTATATCGTTGATACACAGCATGCTAACTGCTCTCAGATCCCCGGTACAAAGCATGCTAACTGCTCTTATATCCCTGATACACAGCATGCTAACTGCTCTCATATCGTTGATACACAGCATGCTAACTGCTCTCATATACCCGGTACAAAGCATGCTAACTGCACTCATATCCCTGATACACAGCATGCTAACTGCTCTTACATCCCTGATACACAGCATGCTAACTGCTCTCATTTCCTTGTTAAACAGCATGCTAACTGCTCTCATATCCCTGATACACAACATGCTAAATGCACTCATATCCTTGATACACAGCATGCTAACTGCGCTCATTTCCCTGATACTCAGCATGCTAACTGCGCTCATTTCCCTGATACACAGCATGCTAACTGCTCTTATATCCCTGATACACAGCATGCTAACTGCTCTCAGATCTCCGGTACAAAGCATGCTAACTGCTCTTATATCCCGATACAAAGCATGCTAACTGCTCTCATATCCCTGATACACAGCATGCTAACTGCTCTCATATCCCCGGTACAAAGAATGCTAACTGCTCTCATATCCCTGATACACAGCATACCAACTGTTCTCATATCCCTGATAAACAGCATTCTAATTGCTCTCATATCTCTGATCCACAGCATGCTAACTGCTCTCATATCCCTGATCCACAGCATTCTAATTGCTCTCATATCTCTGATCCACAGCATGCTAACTCCTCTCATATCCCTGATCCAAAGCATGCTAACTGCTCTCATATCCCTGATCCACAGCATGCTAACTGCTCTCATATCCCTGATCAACAGCATGCTAACTGCTCTCATATCCCTGATACACAGCATATCAACAGTTCTCATATCCCTGATATGCAGCATGCTAACTGCTCTCATATGACTTTTACACAGCCTACTAACCGCTCTCATAGCCCTGATAAACAGCATGACAACTGTTCTCATATCCATTTCTCACAGCAAACTAACGGCTCTCATATCCCTGCTACTCAGCATAATAACTGCTCTTACATCCCTGATACACAGCAAACTAACTGGAATCATATCCCTGATACACAGCATGCTAACTGATCTCATATCCCTTTTACACAGCATACTAACTGCTCTCATATCCCTGATACACAGCATACTAACTGCTCTTATATGCCTGATACACAGCATGCTAACTGCTCTTATATCCTTGATACACAGCATACTAACTGCTCTCATATCCCTGATACACAGCATACTAACTGCTCTTATATGCCTGATACACAGCATGCTAACTGCTCTTATATCCCTGATACACAGCCTGATAACTGCTCTTATATCCCTGATACACAACATGCTAACTGCTCTTATATGCCATTTACACAGCAAGCTAACTGCTCTCACATACCTTTTACACAGCATATTAACTGCTATCATATCCCAAATACACAGCATACTAAGTGCTCTCATATCCCTGATGCACAGCAGGCTAACTGCTCTTATATGCCGTTTACACAGCAAGATAACTGCTCATATATCCCTTTTACACAGCATACTAACTGCTATCATATCCCTAATACACAGCATACTAACTGCTCTTACATCCCTGATACACGGCATGCTAACTGCTCTTATATCCTTGATACACAGCATGCTAACTGCTCTCAGATCCCCGGTACAAAGCATGCTAACTGCTCTTATATCCCTGATACACAGCATGCTTACTGCTCTCCTATCCCTGATATGCAGAATGCTAACTGCTCTCATATCCCTGATACACAGCATGCTAACTGCTCTCATATCCCATTTACACAGCATGCTAACTGCTCTTACATCCCTGATACACAGCATGCTAACTGCTCTCATATCCCTTTCACACAGCATACTAACGGCTCTCATGTCCCTGATACACAGCATAATAACTGCTCTTATATCCCTGATACACAGCATACTAATTACTCTCATATCCCTGATACACAGCTTGCAGACTGCTCTCATATTGCTTTTACACAGCATACTAACAGCTCTCACGTCCCTGATACACAGCATGCTAACTGCTCTTATGTACGTAATACACAGCATGCTAACGGCTCTCATATCCATGTTACACAGCATAATAATTACTCTAATATCCCTGATACACAACATGCTAACTGCTCTCATAACCCCGGTACAAAGCATGCTAACTGCTCTCATATCCCTGATACACAGCATAACAACTGTACTCATATCCCTGATACACAGCATGCTAACTGCTCTCATATCCCTGATCCACAGCATGCTAACTGCTCTCATATCCCTGATCCACAGCATGCTAACTGCTCTCATATCCCTGATCCAAAGCATGCTAACTGCTCTCATATTCCTGATCCACAGCATGCTAACTGCTCTCATATCCCTGATACACAGCATGCTAACTGCTCTCATATCCCTTTTACACAGCATGCTAACTGCTCTCATATTCCTGATCCACAGCATGCTAACTGCTCTCAGATCCCTGGTACACAGCATGCTAACTGCTCTCATATCCCCGGTACACAGCTTTCTAACTGCTCTCATATCTCTTTTACACAGCTTACTAACGGCTCTCATATTCCTGATACACAGCATACTAAGTGCTCTTATATCCCTGATACACAACATGCTAACTGCTCTTATATGCCATTTACACAGCAAGCTAACTGCTCTCACATACCTTTTACACAGCATATTAACTGCTATCATATCCCAAATACACAGCATACTAAGTGCTCTCATATCCCTGATGCACAGCAGGCTAACTGCTCTTATATGCCGTTTACACAGCAAGATAACTGCTCATATATCCCTTTTACACAGCATACTAACTGCTATCATATCCCTAATACACAGCATACTAACTGCTCTTACATCCCTGATACACGGCATGCTAACTGCTCTTATATCCTTGATACACAGCATGCTAACTGCTCTCAGATCCCCGGTACAAAGCATGCTAACTGCTCTTATATCCCTGATACACAGCATGCTAACTGCTCTCATATCGTTGATACACAGCATGCTAACTGCTCTCATATACCCGGTACAAAGCATGCTAACTGCACTCATATCCCTGATACACAGCATGCTAACTGCTCTTACATCCCTGATACACAGCATGCTAACTGCTCTCATTTCCTTGTTAAACAGCATGCTAACTACTCTCATATCCCTGATACACAACATGCTAAATGCTCTCATATCCTTGATACACAGCATGCTAACTGCGCTCATTTCCCTGATACTCAGCATGCTAACTGCGCTCATTTCCCTGATACACAGCATGCCAACTGCTCTTATATCCCTGATACACAGCATGCTAACTGCTCTCAGATCTCTGGTACAAAGCATGCTAGCTGCTCTTATATCCCGATACAAAGCATGCTAACTGATCTCATATCCCTGATACACAGCATGCTAACTGCTCTCATATCCCCGGTACAAAGAATGCTAACTGCTCTCATATCCCTGATACA
This sequence comes from Carcharodon carcharias, assembly GCF_017639515.1. Classification (NCBI taxonomy): domain Eukaryota; kingdom Metazoa; phylum Chordata; class Chondrichthyes; order Lamniformes; family Lamnidae; genus Carcharodon; species Carcharodon carcharias. The sequence continues at coordinate 86,057,235 of NC_054471.1, forward strand.
CAGCATACCAACTGTTCTCATATCCCTGATAAACAGCATTCTAATTGCTCTCATATCTCTGATCCACAGCATGCTAACTGCTCTCATATCCCTGATCCACAGCATTCTAATTGCTCTCATATCTCTGATCCACAGCATGCTAACTGCTCTCATATCCCTGATCCAAAGCATGCTAACTGCTCTCATATCCCTCATCCACAGCCTGCTAACAGCTCTCATATCCCTGTTCAACTGCATGCTAACTGCTCTCATATCCCTGATACACAGCATATCAACAGTTCTCATATCCCTGATATGCAGCATGTTAACTGCTCTCATATGACTTTTACACAGCCTACTAACCGTTCTCATAGCCCTGATAAACAGCATGACAACTGTTCTCATATCCATTTCTCACAGCAAACTAACGGCTCTCATATACCTGCTACTCAGCATAATAACTGCTCTTACATCCCTGATACACAGCAAACTAACTGGAATCATATCCCTGATACACAGCATGCTAACTGATCTCATATCCCTTTTACACAGCATACTAACTGCTCTCATATCCCTGATACACAGCATACTAACTGCTCTTATATGCCTGATACACAGCATGCTAACTGCTCTTATATCCTTGATACACAGCATACGAACTGCTCTCAGATCCCTGGTACACAGCCTGATAACTGCTCTTATATCCCTGATACACAGCATGATAACTGCTCTCATATCCCTAATACACAGCATGCTAACTGCTCTCATATCCCCGGTACAGAGCATCCTAAATGCTCTCATATCCCCGGTACACAGCATGCTTACTGCGCTCCTATCCCTGATATGCAGAATGCTAACTGCTCTCATATCCCTGATCCACAGCATGCTAACTGCTCTCATATCCCTGATCCACAGCATGCTAACTGCTCTCATATCCCTGAAACAAAGCATGCTGACTGCTCTCATACCCATTTTACAAAGCATACTAATGGCTCTCATGTCCCTGATACACAGCATACTAATTGCTCTTATATCCCTGATACACAGCATGCTAACTGCTCTTATATCCCTTTTACACAGCATGCTAATTACTCTCATATCCTTGATACACAGCATACTAACTGCTCTCATATCCCGATACACAGCAAGCTAACTGCTCTTATATACGTAATACAAAGCATACTAACGGCTCTGATTTCCCTGATACACAGCATACTAATTGCTCTTATATCCCTGATACACAGCATGCTAACTCCTCTTATAACCCCGATACACAGCATGCTAACTGCTCTCAGATCCCCGTACAAAGCATGCTAACTGCTCTATATCCCGATACAAAGCATGCTAACTGCTCTCATATCCCTGATCCACAGCATGCTAACTGCTCTCATATCCCTGATCCACAGCATGCTAACTGCTCTCATATCCCTGATACAGAGAATTCTAACTGCTCTCAGATCTCTGATCCACAGCATGCTAACTGCTCTCATATCCCTGATACACAGCATGCTAACTGCTCTCATATCCCCGGTACAAAGCATGCTAACTGCTCTCATATCCCTGATACACAGCATGCTAACTGCTCTCAGATCCCTGGTACACAGCATGCTAACTGCTCTCATATCCCCGGTACACAGCTTTCTAACTGCTCTCATATCTCTTTTACACAGCTTACTAACGGCTCTCATATTCCTGATACACAGCATACTAAGTGCTCTTATATCCCTGATACACAACATGCTAACTGCTCTTATATGCCATTTACACAGCAAGCTAACTGCTCTCACATACCTTTTACACAGCATATTAACTGCTATCATATCCCAAATACACAGCATACTAAGTGCTCTCATATCCCTGATGCACAGCAGGCTAACTGCTCTTATATGCCGTTTACACAGCAAGATAACTGCTCACATATCCCTTTTACACAGCATACTAACTGCTATCATATCCCTAATACACAGCATACTAACTGCTCTTACATCCCTGATACACGGCATGCTAACTGCTCTTATATCCTTGATACACAGCATGCTAACTGCTCTCAGATCCCCGGTACAAAGCATGCTAACTGCTCTTATATCCCTGATACACAGCATGCTAACTGCTCTCATATCGTTGATACACAGCATGCTAACTGCTCTCAGAGACCCGGTACAAAGCATGCTAACTGCACTCATATCCCTGATACACAGCATATCAACAGTTCTCATATCCCTGATATGCAGCATGCTAACTGCTCTCATATGACTTTTACACAGCCTACTAACCGCTCTCATAGCCCTGATAAACAGCATGACAACTGTTCTCATATCCATTTCTCACAGCAAACTAACGGCTCTCATATCCCTGCTACTCAGCATAATAACTGCTCTTACATCCCTGATACACAGCAAACTAACTGGAATCATATCCCTGATACACAGCATGCTAACTGATCTCATATCCCTTTTACACAGCATACTAACTGCTCTCATATCCCTGATACACAGCATACTAACTGCTCTTATATGCCTGATACACAGCATGCTAACTGCTCTTATATCCTTGATACACAGCATACGAACTGCTCTCAGATCCCTGGTACACAGCCTGATAACTGCTCTTATATCCCTGATACACAGCATGATAACTGCTCTCATATCCCTAATACACAGCATGCTAACTGCTCTCATATCCCCGGTACAGAGCATCCTAAATGCTCTCATATCCCCGGTACACAGCATGCTTACTGCTCTCCTATCCCTGATATGCAGAATGCTAACTGCTCTCATATCCCTGATACACAGCATGCTAACTGCTCTCATATCCCATTTACACAGCATGCTAACTGCTCTTACATCCCTGATACACAGCATGCTAACTGCTCTCATATCCCTTTCACACAGCATACTAACAGCTCTCATGTCCCTGATACACAGCATAATAACTGCTCTTATATCCCTGATACACAGCATACTAATTACTCTCATATCCCTGATACACAGCTTGCAGACTGCTCTCATATTGCTTTTACACAGCATACTAACAGCTCTCACGTCCCTGATACACAGCATGCTAACTGCTCTTATGTACATAATACACAGCATGCTAACGGCTCTCATATCCATGTTACACAGCATAATAATTACTCTAATATCCCTGATACACAACATGCTAACTGCTCTCATAACCCCGGTACAAAGCATGCTAACTGCTCTCGTATCCCTGATACACAGCATAACAACTGTACTCATATCCCTGATACACAGCATGCTAACTGCTCTCATATCCCTGATCCACAGCATGCTAACTGCTCTCATATCCCTGATCCACAGCATGCTAACTGCTCTCATATCCCTGATCCACAGCATGCTAACTGCTCTCATATTCCTGATCCACAGCATGCTAACTGCTCTCATATCCCTGATACACAGCATGCTAACTGCTCTCATATCCCTTTTACACAGCATGCTAACTGCTCTCATATTCCTGATCCACAGCATGCTAACTGCTCTCAGATCCCTGGTACACAGCATGCTAACTGCTCTCATATCCCCGGTACACAGCTTTCTAACTGCTCTCATATCTCTTTTACACAGCTTACTAACGGCTCTCATATTCCTGATACACAGCATACTAAGTGCTCTTATATCCCTGATACACAACATGCTAACTGCTCTTATATGCCATTTACACAGCAAGCTAACTGCTCTCACATACCTTTTACACAGCATATTAACTGCTATCATATCCCAAATACACAGCATACTAAGTGCTCTCATATCCCTGATGCACAGCAGGCTAACTGCTCTTATATGCCGTTTACACAGCAAGATAACTGCTCACATATCCCTTTTACACAGCATAATAACTGCTATCATATCCCTAATACACAGCATACTAACTGCTCTTACATCCCTGATACACGGCATGCTAACTGCTCTTATATCCTTGATACACAGCATGCTAACTGCTCTCAGATCCCCGGTACAAAGCATGCTAACTGCTCTTATATCCCTGATACACAGCATGCTAACTGCTCTCATATCGTTGATACACAGCATGCTAACTGCTCTCAGAGACCCGGTACAAAGCATGCTAACTGCACTCATATCCCTGATACACAGCATGCTAACTGCTCTTACATCCCTGATACACAGCATGCTAACTGCTCTCATTTCCTTGTTAAACAGCATGCTAACTGCTCTCATATCCCTGATACACAACATGCTAAATGCACTCATATCCTTGATACACAGCATGCTAACTGCGCTCATTTCCCTGATACTCAGCATGCTAACTGCGCTCATTTCCCTGATACACAGCATGCCAACTGCTCTTATATCCCTGATAAACAGCATGCTAACTGCTCTCAGATCTCCGGTACAAAGCATGCTAACTGCTCTTATATCCCGATACAAAGCATGCTAACTGCTCTCATATCCCTGATACACAGCATGCTAACTGCTCTCATATCCCCGGTACAAAGAATGCTAACTGCTCTCATATCCCTGATACACAGCATACCAACTGTTCTCATATCCCTGATAAACAGCATTCTAATTGCTCTCATATCTCTGATCCACAGCATGCTAACTGCTCTCATATCCCTGATCCACAGCATTCTAATTGCTCTCATATCTCTGATCCACAGCATGCTAACTGCTCTCATATCCCTGATCCAAAGCATGCTAACTGCTCTCATATCCCTCATCCACAGCATGCTAACTGCTCTCATATCCCTGATCAACAGCATGCTAACTGCTCTCATATCCCTGATACACAGCATATCAACAGTTCTCATATCCCTGATATGCAGCATGCTAACTGCTCTCATATGACTTTTACACAGCCTACTAACCGCTCTCATAGCCCTGATAAACAGCATGACAACTGTTCTCATATCCATTTCTCACAGCAAACTAACGGCTCTCATATCCCTGCTACTCAGCATAATAACTGCTCTTACATCCCTGATACACAGCAAACTAACTGGAATCATATCCCTGATACACAGCATGCTAACTGATCTCATATCCCTTTTACACAGCATACTAACTGCTCTCATATCCCTGATACACAGCATACTAACTGCTCTTATATGCCTGATACACAGCATGCTAACTGCTCTTATATCCTTGATACACAGCATACTAACTGCTCTCATATCCCTGATACACAGCATACTAACTGCTCTTATATGCCTGATACACAGCATGCTAACTGCTCTTATATCCCTGATACACAGCCTGATAACTGCTCTTATATCCCTGATACACAACATGCTAACTGCTCTTATATGCCATTTACACAGCAAGCTAACTGCTCTCACATACCTTTTACACAGCATATTAACTGCTATCATATCCCAAATACACAGCATACTAAGTGCTCTCATATCCCTGATGCACAGCAGGCTAACTGCTCTTATATGCCGTTTACACAGCAAGATAACTGCTCATATATCCCTTTTACACAGCATACTAACTGCTATCATATCCCTAATACACAGCATACTAACTGCTCTTACATCCCTGATACACGGCATGCTAACTGCTCTTATATCCTTGATACACAGCATGCTTACTGCTCTCCTATCCCTGATATGCAGAATGCTAACTGCTCTCATATCCCTGATACACAGCATGCTAACTGCTCTCATATCCCATTTACACAGCATGCTAACTGCTCTTACATCCCTGATACACAGCATGCTAACTGCTCTCATATCCCTTTTACACAGCATACTAACGGCTCTCATGTCCCTGATACACAGCATAATAACTGCTCTTATATCCCTGATACACAGCATGCTAACTGCTCTCATATCCCTGATACACAGCATGCTAACTGCTCTCATATTGCTTTTACACAGCATACTAACAGCTCTCACGTCCCTGATACACAGCATGCTAACTGCTCTTATATACGTAATACACAGCATGCTAACGGCTCTCATATCCATGTTACACAGCATAATAATTACTCTAATATCCCTGATACACAACATGCTAACTGCTCTCATAACCCCGGTACAAAGCATGCTAACTGCTCTCATATCCCTGATACACAGCATAACAACTGTACTCATATCCCTGATACACAGCATGCTAACTGCTCTCATATCCCTGATCCACAGCATGCTAACTGCTCTCATATCCCTGATCCACAGCATGCTAACTGCTCTCATATCCCTGATCCAAAGCATGCTAACTGCTCTCATATTCCTGATCCACAGCATGCTAACTGCTCTCATATCCCTGATACACAGCATGCTAACTGCTCTCATATCCCTTTTACACAGCATGCTAACTGCTCTCATATCCCTGATACACAGCATGCTAACTGCTCTCAGATCCCTGGTACACAGCATGCTAACTGCTCTCATATCCCCGGTACACAGCTTTCTAACTGCTCTCATATCTCTTTTACACAGCTTACTAACGGCTCTCATATTCCTGATACACAGCATACTAAGTGCTCTTATATCCCTGATACACAACATGCTAACTGCTCTTATATGCCATTTACACAGCAAGCTAACTGCTCTCACATACCTTTTACACAGCATATTAACTGCTATCATATCCCAAATACACAGCATACTAAGTGCTCTCATATCCCTGATGCACAGCAGGCTAACTGCTCTTATATGCCGTTTACACAGCAAGATAACTGCTCATATATCCCTTTTACACAGCATACTAACTGCTATCATATCCCTAATACACAGCATACTAACTGCTCTTACATCCCTGATACACGGCATGCTAACTGCTCTTATATCCTTGATACACAGCATGCTAACTGCTCTCAGATCCCCGGTACAAAGCATGCTAACTGCTCTTATATCCCTGATACACAGCATGCTAACTGCTCTCATATCGTTGATACACAGCATGCTAACTGCTCTCATATACCCGGTACAAATCATGCTAACTGCACTCATATCTCTGATACACAGCATGCTAACTGCTCTTACATCCCTGATACACAGCATGCTAACTGCTCTCATTTCCTTGTTAAACAGCATGCTAACTGCTCTCATATCCCTGATACACAACATGCTAAATGCTCTCATATCCTTGATACACAGCATGCTAACTGCGCTCATTTCCCTGATACTCAGCATGCTAACTGCGCTCATTTCCCTGATACACAGCATGCCAACTGCTCTTATATCCCTGATACACAGCATGCTAACTGCTCTCAGATCTCCGGTACAAAGCATGCTAGCTGCTCTTATATCCCGATACAAAGCATGCTAACTGCTCTCATATCCCTGATACACAGCATGCTAACTGCTCTCATATCCCCGGTACAAAGAATGCTAACTGCTCTCATATCCCTGATACACAGCATACCAACTGTTCTCATATCCCTGATAAACAGCATTCTAATTGCTCTCATATCTCTGATCCACAGCATGCTAACTGCTCTCATATCCCTGATCCACAGCATTCTAATTGCTCTCATATCTCTGATCCACAGCATGCTAACTGCTCTCATATCCCTGATCCAAAGCATGCTAACTGCTCTCATATCCCTCATCCACAGCATGCTAACAGCTCTCATATCCCTGATCAACAGCATGCTAACTGCTCTCATATCCCTGATACACAGCATATCAACAGTTCTCATATCCCTGATATGCAGCATGTTAACTGCTCTCATATGACTTTTACACAGCCTACTAACCGTTCTCATAGCCCTGATAAACAGCATGACAACTGTTCTCATATCCATTTCTCACAGCAAACTAACGGCTCTCATATCCCTGCTACTCAGCATAATAACTGCTCTTACATCCCTGATACACAGCAAACTAACTGGAATCATATCCCTGATACACAGCATGCTAACTGATCTCATATCCCTTTTACACAGCATACTAACTGCTCTCATATCCCTGATACACAGCATACTAACTGCTCTTATATGCCTGATACACAGCATGCTAACTGCTCTTATATCCTTGATACACAGCATACGAACTGCTCTCAGATCCCTGGTACACAGCCTGATAACTGCTCTTATATCCCTGATACACAGCATGATAACTGCTCTCATATCCCTAATACACAGCATGCTAACTGCTCTCATATCCCCGGTACAGAGCATCCTAAATGCTCTCATATCCCCGGTACACAGCATGCTTACTGCTCTCCTATCCCTGATATGCAGAATGCTAACTGCTCTCATATCCCTGATACACAGCATGCTAACTGCTCTCATATCCCATTTACACAGCATGCTAACTGCTCTTACATCCCTGATACACAGCATGCTAACTGCTCTCATATCCCTTTCACACAGCATACTAACGGCTCTCATGTCCCTGATACACAGCATAATAACTGCTCTTATATCCCTGATACACAGCATACTAATTACTCTCATATCCCTGATACACAGCTTGCAGACTGCTCTCATATTGCTTTTACACAGCATACTAACAGCTCTCACGTCCCTGATACACAGCATGCTAACGGCTCTTATATACGTAATACACAGCATGCTAACGGCTCTCATATCCATGTTACACTGCATAATAATTACTCTAATATCCCTGATACACAACATGCTAACTGCTCTCATAACCCCGGTACAAAGCATGCTAACTGCTCTCATATCCCTGATACACAGCATAACAACTGTACTCATATCCCTGATACACAGCATGCTAACTGCTCTCATATCCCTGATCCACAGCATGCTAACTGCTCTCATATCCCTGATCCACAGCATGCTAACTGCTCTCATATCCCTGATCCACAGCATGCTAACTGCTCTCATATTCCTGATCCACAGCATGCTAACTGCTCTCATATCCCTGATACACAGCATGCTAACTGCTCTCATATCCCTTTTACACAGCATGCTAACTGCTCTCATATTCCTGATCCACAGCATGCTAACTGCTCTCAGATCCCTGGTACACAGCATGCTAACTGCTCTCATATCCCCGGTACACAGCTTTCTAACTGCTCTCATATCTCTTTTACACAGCTTACTAACGGCTCTCATATTCCTGATACACAGCATACTAAGTGCTCTTATATCCCTGATACACAACATGCTAACTGCTCTTATATGCCATTTACACAGCAAGCTAACTGCTCTCACATACCTTTTACACAGCATATTAACTGCTATCATATCCCAAATACACAGCATACTAAGTGCTCTCATATCCCTGATGCACAGCAGGCTAACTGCTCTTATATGCCGTTTACACAGCAAGATAACTGCTCACATATCCCTTTTACACAGCATACTAACTGCTACCATATCCCTAATACACAGCATACTAACTGCTCTTACATCCCTGATACACGGCATGCTAACTGCTCTTATATCCTTGATACACAGCATGCTAACTGCTCTCAGATCCCCGGTACAAAGCATGCTAACTGCTCTTATATCCCTGACACACAGCATGCTAACTGCTCTCATATCGTTGATACACAGCATGCTAACTGCTCTCATATACCCGGTACAAAGCATGCTAACTGCAATCATATCCCTGATACACAGCATGCTAACTGCTCTTACATCCCTGATACACAGCATGCTAACTGCTCTCATTTCCTTGTTAAACAGCATGCTAACTGCTCTCATATCCCTGATACACAACATGCTAAATGCTCTCATATCCTTGATACACAGCATGCTAACTGCGCTCATTTCCCTGATACTCAGCATGCTAACTGCGCTCATTTCCCTGATACACAGCATGCCAACTGCTCTTATATCCCTGATACACAGCATGCTAACTGCTCTCATATCTCTTTTACACAGCTTACTAACGGCTCTCATATTCCTGATACACAGCATACTAAGTGCTCTTATATCCCTGATACACAGCATGCTAACTGCTCTCAGATCCCCGGTACAAAGCATGCTAACTGCTGTTATATCCCTGATACACAGCATGCTAACTGCTCTCATATCGTTGATACACAGCATGCTAACTGCTCTCAGAGACCCGGTACAAAGCATGCTAACTGCACTCATATCCCTGATACACAGCATATCAACAGTTCTCATATCCCTGATATGCAGCATGCTAACTGCTCTCATATGACTTTTACACAGCCTACTAACCGCTCTCATAGCCCTGATAAACAGCATGACAACTGTTCTCATATCCATTTCTCACAGCAAACTAACGGCTCTCATATCCCTGCTACTCAGCATAATAACTGCTCTTACATCCCTGATACACAACAAACTAACTGGAATCATATCCCTGATACACAGCATGCTAACTGATCTCATATCCCTTTTACACAGCATACTAACTGCTCTCATATCCCTGATACACAGCATACTAACTGCTCTTATATGCCTGATACACAGCATGCTAACTGCTCTTATATCCTTGATACACAGCATACGAACTGCTCTCAGATCCCTGGTACACAGCCTGATAACTGCTCTTATATCCCTGATACACAGCATGATAACTGCTCTCATATCCCTAATACACAGCATGCTAACTGCTCTCATATCCCCGGTACAGAGCATCCTAAATGCTCTCATATCCCCGGTACACAGCATGCTTACTGCTCTCCTATCCCTGATATGCAGAATGCTAACTGCTCTCATATCCCTGATACACAGCATGCTAACTGCTCTCATATCCCATTTACACAGCATGCTAACTGCTCTTACATCCCTGATACACAGCATGCTAACTGCTCTCATATCCCTTTCACACAGCATACTAACGGCTCTCATGTCCCTGATACACAGCATAATAACTGCTCTTATATCCCTGATACACAGCATACTAATTACTCTCATATCCCTGATACACAGCTTGCAGACTGCTCTCATATTGCTTTTACACAGCATACTAACAGCTCTCACGTCCCTGATACACAGCATGCTAACTGCTCTTATGTACGTAATACACAGCATGCTAACGGCTCTCATATCCATGTTACACAGCATAATAATTACTCTAATATCCCTGATACACAACATGCTAACTGCTCTCATAACCCAGGTACAAAGCATGCTAACTGCTCTCATATCCCTGATACACAGCATAACAACTGTACTCATATCCCTGATACACAGCATGCTAACTGCTCTCATATCCCTGATCCACAGCATGCTAACTGCTCTCATATCCCTGATCCACAGCATGCTAACTGCTCTCATATCCCTGATCCAAAGCATGCTAACTGCTCTCATATTCCTGATCCACAGCATGCTAACTGCTCTCATATCCCTGATACACAGCATGCTAACTGCTCTCATATCCCTTTTACACAGCATGCTAACTGCTCTCATATCCCTGATACACAGCATGCTAACTGCTCTCAGATCCCTGGTACACAGCATGCTAACTGCTCTCATATCCCCGGTACACAGCTTTCTAACTGCTCTCATATCTCTTTTACACAGCTTACTAACGGCTCTCATATTCCTGATACACAGCATACTAAGTGCTCTTATATCCCTGATACACAACATGCTAACTGCTCTTATATGCCATTTACACAGCAAGCTAACTGCTCTCACATACCTTTTACACAGCATATTAACTGCTATCATATCCCAAATACACAGCATACTAAGTGCTCTCATATCCCTGATGCACAGCAGGCTAACTGCTCTTATATGCCGTTTACACAGCAAGATAACTGCTCATATATCCCTTTTACACAGCATACTAACTGCTATCATATCCCTAATACACAGCATACTAACTGCTCTTACATCCCTGATACACGGCATGCTAACTGCTCTTATATCCTTGATACACAGCATGCTAACTGCTCTCAGATCCCCGGTACAAAGCATGCTAACTGCTCTTATATCCCTGATACACAGCATGCTAACTGCTCTCATATCGTTGATACACAGCATGCTAACTGCTCTCATATACCCGGTACAAATCATGCTAACTGCACTCATATCTCTGATACACAGCATGCTAACTGCTCTTACATCCCTGATACACAGCATGCTAACTGCTCTCATTTCCTTGTTAAACAGCATGCTAACTGCTCTCATATCCCTGATACACAACATGCTAAATGCTCTCATATCCTTGATACACAGCATGCTAACTGCGCTCATTTCCCTGATACTCAGCATGCTAACTGCGCTCATTTCCCTGATACACAGCATGCCAACTGCTCTTATATCCCTGATACACAGCATGCTAACTGCTCTCAGATCTCCGGTACAAAGCATGCTAGCTGCTCTTATATCCCGATACAAAGCATGCTAACTGCTCTCATATCCCTGATACACAGCATGCTAACTGCTCTCATATCCCCGGTACAAAGAATGCTAACTGCTCTCATATCCCTGATACACAGCATACCAACTGTTCTCATATCCCTGATAAACAGCATTCTAATTGCTCTCATATCTCTGATCCACAGCATGCTAACTGCTCTCATATCCCTGATCCACAGCATTCTAATTGCTCTCATATCTCTGATCCACAGCATGCTAACTGCTCTCATATCCCTGATCCAAAGCATGCTAACTGCTCTCATATCCCTCATCCACAGCATGCTAACAGCTCTCATATCCCTGATCAACAGCATGCTAACTGCTCTCATATCCCTGATACACAGCATATCAACAGTTCTCATATCCCTGATATGCAGCATGTTAACTGCTCTCATATGACTTTTACACAGCCTACTAACCGTTCTCATAGCCCTGATAAACAGCATGACAACTGTTCTCATATCCATTTCTCACAGCAAACTAACGGCTCTCATATCCCTGCTACTCAGCATAATAACTGCTCTTACATCCCTGATACACAGCAAACTAACTGGAATCATATCCCTGATACACAGCATGCTAACTGATCTCATATCCCTTTTACACAGCATACTAACTGCTCTCATATCCCTGATACACAGCATACTAACTGCTCTTATATGCCTGATACACAGCATGCTAACTGCTCTTATATCCTTGATACACAGCATACGAACTGCTCTCAGATCCCTGGTACACAGCCTGATAACTGCTCTTATATCCCTGATACACAGCATGATAACTGCTCTCATATCCCTAATACACAGCATGCTAACTGCTCTCATATCCCCGGTACAGAGCATCCTAAATGCTCTCATATCCCCGGTACACAGCATGCTTACTGCTCTCCTATCCCTGATATGCAGAATGCTAACTGCTCTCATATCCCTGATACACAGCATGCTAACTGCTCTCATATCCCATTTACACAGCATGCTAACTGCTCTTACATCCCTGATACACAGCATGCTAACTGCTCTCATATCCCTTTCACACAGCATACTAACGGCTCTCATGTCCCTGATACACAGCATAATAACTGCTCTTATATCCCTGATACACAGCATACTAATTACTCTCATATCCCTGATACACAGCTTGCAGACTGCTCTCATATTGCTTTTACACAGCATACTAACAGCTCTCACGTCCCTGATACACAGCATGCTAACGGCTCTTATATACGTAATACACAGCATGCTAACGGCTCTCATATCCATGTTACACTGCATAATAATTACTCTAATATCCCTGATACACAACATGGTAACTGCTCTCATAACCCCGGTACAAAGCATGCTAACTGCTCTCATATCCCTGATACACAGCATAACAACTGTACTCATATCCCTGATACACAGCATGCTAACTGCTCTCATATCCCTGATCCACAGCATGCTAACTGCTCTCATATCCCTGATCCACAGCATGCTAACTGCTCTCATATCCCTGATCCACAGCATGCTAACTGCTCTCATATTCCTGATCCACAGCATGCTAACTGCTCTCATATCCCTGATACACAGCATGCTAACTGCTCTCATATCCCTTTTACACAGCATGCTAACTGCTCTCATATTCCTGATCCACAGCATGCTAACTGCTCTCAGATCCCTGGTACACAGCATGCTAACTGCTCTCATATCCCCGGTACACAGCTTTCTAACTGCTCTCATATCTCTTTTACACAGCTTACTAACGGCTCTCATATTCCTGATACACAGCATACTAAGTGCTCTTATATCCCTGATACACAACATGCTAACTGCTCTTATATGCCATTTACACAGCAAGCTAACTGCTCTCACATACCTTTTACACAGCATATTAACTGCTATCATATCCCAAATACACAGCATACTAAGTGCTCTCATATCCCTGATGCACAGCAGGCTAACTGCTCTTATATGCCGTTTACACAGCAAGATAACTGCTCACATATCCCTTTTACACAGCATACTAACTGCTACCATATCCCTAATACACAGCATACTAACTGCTCTTACATCCCTGATACACGGCATGCTAACTGCTCTTATATCCTTGATACACAGCATGCTAACTGCTCTCAGATCCCCGGTACAAAGCATGCTAACTGCTCTTATATCCCTGACACACAGCATGCTAACTGCTCTCATATCGTTGATACACAGCATGCTAACTGCTCTCATATACCCGGTACAAAGCATGCTAACTGCAATCATATCCCTGATACACAGCATGCTAACTGCTCTTACATCCCTGATACACAGCATGCTAACTGCTCTCATTTCCTTGTTAAACAGCATGCTAACTGCTCTCATATCCCTGATACACAACATGCTAAATGCTCTCATATCCTTGATACACAGCATGCTAACTGCGCTCATTTCCCTGATACTCAGCATGCTAACTGCGCTCATTTCCCTGATACACAGCATGCCAACTGCTCTTATATCCCTGATACACAGCATGCTAACTGCTCTCATATCTCTTTTACACAGCTTACTAACGGCTCTCATATTCCTGATACACAGCATACTAAGTGCTCTTATATCCCTGATACACAGCATGCTAACTGCTCTCAGATCCCCGGTACAAAGCATGCTAACTGCTCTTATATCCCTGATACACAGCATGCTAACTGCTCTCATATCGTTGATACACAGCATGCTAACTGCTCTCAGAGACCCGGTACAAAGCATGCTAACTGCACTCATATCCCTGATACACAGCATATCAACAGTTCTCATATCCCTGATATGCAGCATGCTAACTGCTCTCATATGACTTTTACACAGCCTACTAACCGCTCTCATAGCCCTGATAAACAGCATGACAACTGTTCTCATATCCATTTCTCACAGCAAACTAACGGCTCTCATATCCCTGCTACTCAGCATAATAACTGCTCTTACATCCCTGATACACAGCAAACTAACTGGAATCATATCCCTGATACACAGCATGCTAACTGATCTCATATCCCTTTTACACAGCATACTAACTGCTCTCATATCCCTGATACACAGCATACTAACTGCTCTTATATGCCTGATACACAGCATGCTAACTGCTCTTATATCCTTGATACACAGCATACGAACTGCTCTCAGATCCCTGGTACACAGCCTGATAACTGCTCTTATATCCCTGATACACAGCATGATAACTGCTCTCATATCCCTAATACACAGCATGCTAACTGCTCTCATATCCCCGGTACAGAGCATCCTAAATGCTCTCATATCCCCGGTACACAGCATGCTTACTGCTCTCCTATCCCTGATATGCAGAATGCTAACTGCTCTCATATCCCTGATACACAGCATGCTAACTGCTCTCATATCCCATTTACACAGCATGCTAACTGCTCTTACATCCCTGATACACAGCATGCTAACTGCTCTCATATCCCTTTCACACAGCATACTAACGGCTCTCATGTCCCTGATACACAGCATAATAACTGCTCTTATATCCCTGATACACAGCATACTAATTACTCTCATATCCCTGATACACAGCTTGCAGACTGCTCTCATATTGCTTTTACACAGCATACTAACAGCTCTCACGTCCCTGATACACAGCATGCTAACTGCTCTTATGTACATAATACACAGCATGCTAACGGCTCTCATATCCATGTTACACAGCATAATAATTACTCTAATATCCCTGATACACAACATGCTAACTGCTCTCATAACCCCGGTACAAAGCATGCTAACTGCTCTCGTATCCCTGATACACAGCATAACAACTGTACTCATATCCCTGATACACAGCATGCTAACTGCTCTCATATCCCTGATCCACAGCATGCTAACTGCTCTCATATCCCTGATCCACAGCATGCTAACTGCTCTCATATCCCTGATCCACAGCATGCTAACTGCTCTCATATTCCTGATCCACAGCATGCTAACTGCTCTCATATCCCTGATACACAGCATGCTAACTGCTCTCATATCCCTTTTACACAGCATGCTAACTGCTCTCATATTCCTGATCCACAGCATGCTAACTGCTCTCAGATCCCTGGTACACAGCATGCTAACTGCTCTCA
The DNA here is from genome assembly GCF_017639515.1 of Carcharodon carcharias. Lineage (NCBI taxonomy): Eukaryota > Metazoa > Chordata > Chondrichthyes > Lamniformes > Lamnidae > Carcharodon > Carcharodon carcharias. The sequence continues at coordinate 86,073,550 of NC_054471.1, forward strand.
TATCCCCGATCCACAGCATGCTAACTGCTCTCATATCTCTTTTACACAGCTTACTAACGGCTCTCATATTCCTGATACACAGCATACTAAGTGCTCTTATATCCCTGATACACAACATGCTAACTGCTCTTATATGCCATTTACACAGCAAGCTAACTGCTCTCACATACCTTTTACACAGCATATTAACTGCTATCATATCCCAAATACACAGCATACTAAGTGCTCTCATATCCCTGATGCACAGCAGGCTAACTGCTCTTATATGCCGTTTACACAGCAAGATAACTGCTCACATATCCCTTTTACACAGCATAATAACTGCTATCATATCCCTAATACACAGCATACTAACTGCTCTTACATCCCTGATACACGGCATGCTAACTGCTCTTATATCCTTGATACACAGCATGCTAACTGCTCTCAGATCCCCGGTACAAAGCATGCTAACTGCTCTTATATCCCTGATACACAGCATGCTAACTGCTCTCATATCGTTGATACACAGCATGCTAACTGCTCTCATATACCCGGTACAAAGCATGCTAACTGCACTCATATCCCTGATACACAGCATGCTAACTGCTCTTACATCCCTGATACACAGCATGCTAACTGCTCTCATTTCCTTGTTAAACAGCATGCTAACTGCTCTCATATCCCTGATACACAACATGCTAAATGCACTCATATCCTTGATACACAGCATGCTAACTGCGCTCATTTCCCTGATACTCAGCATGCTAACTGCGCTCATTTCCCTGATACACAGCATGCCAACTGCTCTTATATCCCTGATAAACAGCATGCTAACTGCTCTCAGATCTCCGATACAAAGCATGCTAACTGCTCTTATATCCCGATACAAAGCATGCTAACTGCTCTCATATCCCTGATACACAGCATGCTAACTGCTCTCATATCCCCGGTACAAAGAATGCTAACTGCTCTCATATCCCTGATACACAGCATACCAACTGTTCTCATATCCCTGATAAACAGCATTCTAATTGCTCTCATATCTCTGATCCACAGCATGCTAACTGCTCTCATATCCCTGATCCACAGCATTCTAATTGCTCTCATATCTCTGATCCACAGCATGCTAACTGCTCTCATATCCCTGATCCAAAGCATGCTAACTGCTCTCATATCCCTCATCCACAGCATGCTAACTGCTCTCATATCCCTGATCAACAGCATGCTAACTGCTCTCATATCCCTGATACACAGCATATCAACAGTTCTCATATCCCTGATATGCAGCATGCTAACTGCTCTCATATGACTTTAACACAGCCTACTAACCGCTCTCATAGCCCTGATAAACAGCATGACAACTGTTCTCATATCCATTTCTCACAGCAAACTAACGGCTCTCATATCCCTGCTACTCAGCATAATAACTGCTCTTACATCCCTGATACACAGCAAACTAACTGGAATCATATCCCTGATACACAGCATGCTAACTGATCTCATATCCATTTTACACAGCATACTAACTGCTCTCATATCCCTGATACACAGCATACTAACTGCTCTTATATGCCTGATACACAGCATGCTAACTGCTCTTATATCCTTGATACACAGCATACTAACTGCTCTCATATCCCTGATACACAGCATACTAACTGCTCTTATATGCCTGATACACAGCATGCTAACTGCTCTTATATCCCTGATACACAGCCTGATAACTGCTCTTATATCCCTGATACACAACATGCTAACTGCTCTTATATGCCATTTACACAGCAAGCTAACTGCTCTCACATACCTTTTACACAGCATATTAACTGCTATCATATCCCAAATACACAGCATACTAAGTGCTCTCATATCCCTGATGCACAGCAGGCTAACTGCTCTTATATGCCGTTTACACAGCAAGATAACTGCTCATATATCCCTTTTTCACAGCATACTAACTGCTATCATATCCCTAATACACAGCATACTAACTGCTCTTACATCCCTGATACACGGCATGCTAACTGCTCTTATATCCTTGATACACAGCATGCTTACTGCTCTCCTATCCCTGATATGCAGAATGCTAACTGCTCTCATATCCCTGATACACAGCATGCTAACTGCTCTCATATCCCATTTACACAGCATGCTAACTGCTCTTACATCCCTGATACACAGCATGCTAACTGCTCTCATATCCCTTTCACACAGCATACTAACGGCTCTCATGTCCCTGATACACAGCATAATAACTGCTCTTATATCCCTGATACACAGCATACTAATTACTCTCATATCCCTGATACACAGCTTGCAGACTGCTCTCATATTGCTTTTACACAGCATACTAACAGCTCTCACGTCCCTGATACACAGCATGCTAACTGCTCTTATGTACGTAATACACAGCATGCTAACGGCTCTCATATCCATGTTACACAGCATAATAATTACTCTAATATCCCTGATACACAACATGCTAACTGCTCTCATAACCCCGGTACAAAGCATGCTAACTGCTCTCATATCCCTGATACACAGCATAACAACTGTACTCATATCCCTGATACACAGCATGCTAACTGCTCTCATATCCCTGATCCACAGCATGCTAACTGCTCTCATATCCCTGATCCACAGCATGCTAACTGCTCTCATATCCCTGATCCAAAGCATGCTAACGGCTCTCATATCCCTGATTCACAGCATGCTAACTGCTCTCATATCCCTGATACACAGCATGCTAACTGCTCTCATATCCCTTGTACAAAGCATGCTTACTGCTCTCATATCCCGATACACTGCATGCTAACTGATCTCATATCCCTGATCCACAGCATGCTAACTGCTCTCATATCCCTGATCCACAGCATGCTAACTGCTCTCATATCCCTTTTACACAGCTTACTAACGGCTCTCATATTCCTGATACACAGCATACTAAGTGCTCTTATATCCCTGATACACAACATGCTAACTGCTCTTATATGCCATTTACACAGCAAGCTAACTGCTCTCACATACCTTTTACACAGCATATTAACTGCTATCATATCCCAAATACACAGCATACTAAGTGCTCTCATATCCCTGATGCACAGCAGGCTAACTGCTCTTATATGCCGTTTACACAGCAAGATAACTGCTCATATATCCCTTTTACACAGCATACTAACTGCTATCATATCCCTAATACACAGCATACTAACTGCTCTTACATCCCTGATACACGGCATGCTAACTGCTCTTATATCCTTGATACACAGCATGCTAACTGCTCTCAGATCCCCGGTACAAAGCATGCTAACTGCTCTTATATCCCTGATACACAGCATGCTAACTGCTCTCATATCGTTGATACACAGCATGCTAACTGCTCTCATATACCCGGTACAAATCATGCTAACTGCACTCATATCACTGATACACAGCATGCTAACTGCTCTTACATCCCTGATACACAGCATGCTAACTGCTCTCATTTCCTTGTTAAACAGCATGCTAACTGCTCTCATATCCCTGATACACAACATGCTAAATGCTCTCATATCCTTGATACACAGCATGCTAACTGCGCTCATTTCCCTGATACTCAGCATGCTAACTGCGCTCATTTCCCTGATACACAGCATGCCAACTGCTCTTATATCCCTGATACACAGCATGCTAACTGCTCTCAGATCTCCGGTACAAAGCATGCTAGCTGCTCTTATATCCCGATACAAAGCATGCTAACTGCTCTCATATCCCTGATACACAGCATGCTAACTGCTCTCATATCCCCGGTACAAAGAATGCTAACTGCTCTCATATCCCTGATACACAGCATACCAATTGTTCTCATATCCCTGATAAACAGCATTCTAATTGCTCTCATATCTCTGATCCACAGCATGCTAACTGCTCTCATATCCCTGATCCACAGCATTCTAATTGCTCTCATATCCCTGATCCAAAGCATGCTAACTGCTCTCATATCCCTCATCCACAGCATGCTAACAGCTCTCATATCCCTGATCAACAGCATGCTAACTGCTCTCATATCCCTGATACACAGCATATCAACAGTTCTCATATCCCTGATATGCAGCATGTTAACTGCTCTCATATGACTTTTACACAGCCTACTAACCGTTCTCATAGCCCTGATAAACAGCATGACAACTGTTCTCATATCCATTTCTCACAGCAAACTAACGGCTCTCATATCCCTGCTACTCAGCATAATAACTGCTCTTACATCCCTGATACACAGCAAACTAACTGGAATCATATCCCTGATACACAGCATGCTAACTGATCTCATATCCCTTTTACACAGCATACTAACTGCTCTCATATCCCTGATACACAGCATACTAACTGCTCTTATATGCCTGATACACAGCATGCTAACTGCTCTTATATCCTTGATACACAGCATACGAACTGCTCTCAGATCCCTGGTACACAGCATGATAACTGCTCTTATATCCCTGATACACAGCATGATAACTGCTCTCATATCCCTAATACACAGCATGCTAACTGCTCTCATATCCCCGGTACAGAGCATCCTAAATGCTCTCATATCCCCGGTACACAGCATGCTTACTGCTCTCCTATCCCTGATATGCAGAATGCTAACTGCTCTCATATCCCTGATACACAGCATGCTAACTGCTCTCATATCCCATTTACACAGCATGCTAACTGCTCTTACATCCCTGATACACAGCATGCTAACTGCTCTCATATCCCTTTCACACAGCATACTAACGGCTCTCATGTCCCTGATACACAGCATAATAACTGCTCTTATATCCCTGATACACAGCATACTAATTACTCTCATATCCCTGATACACAGCTTGCAGACTGCTCTCATATTGCTTTTACACAGCATACTAACAGCTCTCACGTCCCTGATACACAGCATGCTAACGGCTCTTATATACGTAATACACAGCATGCTAACGGCTCTCATATCCATGTTACACTGCATAATAATTACTCTAATATCCCTGATACACAACATGCTAACTGCTCTCATAACCCCGGTACAAAGCATGCTAACTGCTCTCATATCCCTGATACACAGCATAACAACTGTACTCATATCCCTGATACACAGCATGCTAACTGCTCTCATATCCCTGATCCACAGCATGCTAACTGCTCTCATATCCCTGATCCACAGCATGCTAACTGCTCTCATATCCCTGATCCACAGCATGCTAACTGCTCTCATATTCCTGATCCACAGCATGCTAACTGCTCTCATATCCCTGATACACAGCATGCTAACTGCTCTCATATCCCTTTTACACAGCATGCTAACTGCTCTCATATTCCTGATCCACAGCATGCTAACTGCTCTCAGATCCCTGGTACACAGCATGCTAACTGCTCTCATATCCCCGGTACACAGCTTTCTAACTGCTCTCATATCTCTTTTACACAGCTTACTAACGGCTCTCATATTCCTGATACACAGCATACTAAGTGCTCTTATATCCCTGATACACAACATGCTAACTGCTCTTATATGCCATTTACACAGCAAACTAACTGCTCTCACATACCTTTTACACAGCATATTAACTGCTATCATATCCCAAATACACAGCATACTAAGTGCTCTCATATCCCTGATGCACAGCAGGCTAACTGCTCTTATATGCCGTTTACACAGCAAGATAACTGCTCACATATCCCTTTTACACAGCATACTAACTGCTACCATATCCCTAATACACAGCATACTAACTGCTCTTACATCCCTGATACACGGCATGCTAACTGCTCTTATATCCTTGATACACAGCATGCTAACTGCTCTCAGATCCCGGTACAAAGCATGCTAACTGCTCTTATATCCCTGACACACAGCATGCTAACTGCTCTCATATCGTTGATACACAGCATGCTAACTGCTCTCATATACCCGGTACAAAGCATGCTAACTGCAATCATATCCCTGATACACAGCATGCTAACTGCTCTTACATCCCTGATACACAGCATGCTAACTGCTCTCATTTCCTTGTTAAACAGCATGCTAACTGCTCTCATATCCCTGATACACAACATGCTAAATGCTCTCATATCCTTGATACACAGCATGCTAACTGCGCTCATTTCCCTGATACTCAGCATGCTAACTGCGCTCATTTCCCTGATACACAGCATGCCAACTGCTCTTATATCCCTGATACACAGCATGCTAACTGCTCTCATATCTCTTTTACACAGCTTACTAACGGCTCTCATATTCCTGATACACAGCATGCTAAGTGCTCTTATATCCCTGATACACAGCATGCTAACTGCTCTCAGATCCCCGGTACAAAGCATGCTAACTGCTCTTATATCCCTGATACACAGCATGCTAACTGCTCTCATATCGTTGATACACAGCATGCTAACTGCTCTCAGAGACCCGGTACAAAGCATGCTAACTGCACTCATATCCCTGATACACAGCATATCAACAGTTCTCATATCCCTGATATGCAGCATGCTAACTGCTCTCATATGACTTTTACACAGCCTACTAACCGCTCTCATAGCCCTGATAAACAGCATGACAACTGTTCTCATATCCATTTCTCACAGCAAACTAACGGCTCTCATATCCCTGCTACTCAGCATAATAACTGCTCTTACATCCCTGATACACAGCAAACTAACTGGAATCATATCCCTGATACACAGCATGCTAACTGATCTCATATCCCTTTTACACAGCATACTAACTGCTCTCATATCCCTGATACACAGCATACTAACTGCTCTTATATGCCTGATACACAGCATGCTAACTGCTCTTATATCCTTGATACACAGCATACGAACTGCTCTCAGATCCCTGGTACACAGCCTGATAACTGCTCTTATATCCCTGATACACAGCATGATAACTGCTCTCATATCCCTAATACACAGCATGCTAACTGCTCTCATATCCCCGGTACAGAGCATCCTAAATGCTCTCATATCCCCGGTACACAGCATGCTTACTGCTCTCCTATCCCTGATATGCAGAATGCTAACTGCTCTCATATCCCTGATACACAGCATGCTAACTGCTCTCATATCCCATTTACACAGCATGCTAACTGCTCTTACATCCCTGATACACAGCATGCTAACTGCTCTCATATCCCTTTCACACAGCATACTAACGGCTCTCATGTCCCTGATACACAGCATAATAACTGCTCTTATATCCCTGATACACAGCATACTAATTACTCTCATATCCCTGATACACAGCTTGCAGACTGCTCTCATATTGCTTTTACACAGCATACTAACAGCTCTCACGTCCCTGATACACAGCATGCTAACTGCTCTTATGTACGTAATACACAGCATGCTAACGGCTCTCATATCCATGTTACACAGCATAATAATTACTCTAATATCCCTGATACACAACATGCTAACTGCTCTCATAACCCCGGTACAAAGCATGCTAACTGCACTCATATCCCTGATACACAGCATAACAACTGTACTCATATCCCTGATACACAGCATGCTAACTGCTCTCATATCCCTGATCCACAGCATGCTAACTGCTCTCATATCCCTGATCCACAGCATGCTAACTGCTCTCATATCCCTGATCCACAGCATGCTAACTGCTCTCATATTCCTGATCCACAGCATGCTAACTGCTCTCATATCCCTGATACACAGCATGCTAACTGCTCTCATATCCCTTTTACACAGCATGCTAACTGCTCTCATATTCCTGATCCACAGCATGCTAACTGCTCTCAGATCCCTGGTACACAGCATGCTAACTGCTCTCATATCCCCGGTACACAGCTTTCTAACTGCTCTCATATCTCTTTTACACAGCTTACTAACGGCTCTCATATTCCTGATACACAGCATACTAAGTGCTCTTATATCCCTGATACACAACATGCTAACTGCTCTTATATGCCATTTACACAGCAAGCTAACTGCTCTCACATACCTTTTACACAGCATATTAACTGCTATCATATCCCAAATACACAGCATACTAAGTGCTCTCATATCCCTGATGCACAGCAGGCTAACTGCTCTTATATGCCGTTTACACAGCAAGATAACTGCTCACATATCCCTTTTACACAGCATACTAACTGCTATCATATCCCTAATACACAGCATACTAACTGCTCTTACATCCCTGATACACGGCATGCTAACTGCTCTTATATCCTTGATACACAGCATGCTAACTGCTCTCAGATCCCCGGTACAAAGCATGCTAACTGCTCTTATATCCCTGATACACAGCATGCTAACTGCTCTCATATCGTTGATACACAGCATGCTAACTGCTCTCATATACCCGGTACAAAGCATGCTAACTGCACTCATATCCCTGATACACAGCATGCTAACTGCTCTTACATCCCTGATACACAGCATGCTAACTGCTCTCATTTCCTTGTTAAACAGCATGCTAACTGCTCTCATATCCCTGATACACAACATGCTAAATGCACTCATATCCTTGATACACAGCATGCTAACTGCGCTCATTTCCCTGATACTCAGCATGCTAACTGCGCTCATTTCCCTGATACACAGCATGCCAACTGCTCTTATATCCCTGATACACAGCATGCTAACTGCTCTCAGATCTCCGGTACAAAGCATGCTAACTGCTCTTATATCCCGATACAAAGCATGCTAACTGCTCTCATATCCCTGATACACAGCATGCTAACTGCTCTCATATCCCCGGTACAAAGAATGCTAACTGCTCTCATATCCCTGATACACAGCATACCAACTGTTCTCATATCCCTGATAAACAGCATTCTAATTGCTCTCATATCTCTGATCCACAGCATGCTAACTGCTCTCATATCCCTGATCCACAGCATTCTAATTGCTCTCATATCTCTGATCCACAGCATGCTAACTCCTCTCATATCCCTGATCCAAAGCATGCTAACTGCTCTCATATCCCTGATCCACAGCATGCTAACTGCTCTCATATCCCTGATCAACAGCATGCTAACTGCTCTCATATCCCTGATACACAGCATATCAACAGTTCTCATATCCCTGATATGCAGCATGCTAACTGCTCTATATGAACTTTTACACAGCCTACTAACCGCTCTCATAGCCTGATAAACAGCATGACAACTGTTCTCATATCCATTTCTCACAGCAAACTAACGGCTCTCATATCCCTGCTACTCAGCATAATAACTGCTCTTACATCCCTGATACACAGCAAAACTACTGGAATCATATCCCTGATACACAGCATGCTAACGTGATCTCATATCCCTTTTACACAGCATACTAACTGCTCTTCATATCCCTGGTACACAGCATACAAACTGTCTAAATATGCCTGATACACAGCATGCTAACTGCTCTTATATCCTTGATACACAGCATACTAACTGCTCTCATATCCCTGATACACAGCATACTAACTGCTCTTATATGCCTGATGCACAGCATGCTAACTGCTCTTATATCCCTGATACACAGCCTGATAACTGCTCTTATATCCCTGATACACAACATGCTAACTGCTCTTATATGCCATTTACACACCAAGCTAACTGCTCTCACATACCTTTTACACAGCATATTAACTGCTATCATATCCCAAATACACAGCATACTAAGTGCTCTCATATCCCTGATGCACAGCAGGCTAACTGCTCTTATATGCCGTTTACACAGCAAGATAACTGCTCATATATCCCTTTTACACAGCATACTAACTGCTATCATATCCCTAATACACAGCATACTAACTGCTCTTACATCCCTGATACACGGCATGCTAACTGCTCTTATATCCTTGATACACAGCATGCTAACTGCTCTCAGATCCCCGGTACAAAGCATGCTAACTGCTCTTATATCCCTGATACACAGCATGCTTACTGCTCTCCTATCCCTGATATGCAGAATGCTAACTGCTCTCATATCCCTGATACACAGCATGCTAACTGCTCTCATATCCCATTTACACAGCATGCTAACTGCTCTTACATCCCTGATACACAGCATGCTAACTGCTCTCATATCCCTTTCACACAGCATACTAACGGCTCTCATGTCCCTGATACACAGCATAATAACTGCTCTTATATCCCTGATACACAGCATACTAATTACTCTCATATCCCTTATACACAGCTTGCAGACTGCTCTCATATTGCTTTTACACAGCATACTAACAGCTCTCACGTCCCTGATACACAGCATGCTAACTGCTCTTATGTACGTAATACACAGCATGCTAACGGCTCTCATATCCATGATACACAGCATAATAATTACTCTAATATCCCTGATACACAACATGCTAACTGCTCTCATAACCCCGGTACAAAGCATGCTAACTGCTCTCATATCCCTGATACACAGCATAACAACTGTACTCATATCCCTGATACACAGCATGCTAACTGCTCTCATATCCCTGATACACAGCATGCTAACTGCTCTCATATCCCTGATCCACAGCATGCTAACTGCTCTCATATCCCTGATCCAAAGCATGCTAACTGCTCTCATATTCCTGATCCACAGCATGCTAACTGCTCTCATATCCCTGATACACAGCATGCTAACTGCTCTCATATCCCTTTTACACAGCATGCTAACTGCTCTCATATTCCTGATCCACAGCATGCTAACTGCTCTCAGATCCCTGGTACACAGCATGCTAACTGCTCTCATATCCCCGGTACACAGCTTTCTAACTGCTCTCATATCTCTTTTACACAGCTTACTAACGGCTCTCATATTCCTGATACACAGCATACTAAGTGCTCTTATATCCCTGATACACAACATGCTAACTGCTCTTATATGCCATTTACACAGCAAGCTAACTGCTCTCACATACCTTTTACACAGCATATTAACTGCTATCATATCCCAAATACACAGCATACTAAGTGCTTCTCATATCCCTGATGCACAGCAGGCTAACTGCTCTTATATGCCGTTTACACAGCAAGATAACTGCTCATATATCCCTTTTACACAGCATACTAACTGCTATCATATCCCTAATACACAGCATACTAACTGCTCTTACATCCCTGATACACGGCATGCTAACTGCTCTTATATCCTTGATACACAGCATGCTAACTGCTCTCAGATCCCCGGTACAAAGCATGCTAACTGCTCTTATATCCCTGATACACAGCATGCTAACTGCTCTCATATCGTTGATACACAGCATGCTAACTGCTCTCATATACCCGGTACAAAGCATGCTAACTGCACTCATCTCCCTGATACACAGCATGCTAACTGCTCTTACATCCCTGATACACAGCATGCTAACTGCTCTCATTTCCTTGTTAAACAGCATGCTAACTGCTCTCATATCCCTGATACACAACATGCTAAATGCTCTCATATCCTTGATACACAGCATGCTAACTGCGCTCATTTCCCTGATACTCAGCATGCTAACTGCGCTCATTTCCCTGATACACAGCATGCCAACTGCTCTTATATCCCTGATACACAGCATGCTAACTGCTCTCAGATCTCCGGTACAAAGCATGCTAACTGCTCTTATATCCCGATACAAAGCATGCTAACTGCTCTCATATCCCTGATACACAGCATGCTAACTGCTCTCATATCCCCGGTACAAAGAATGCTAACTGCTCTCATATCCCTGATACACAGCATACCAACTGTTCTCATATCCCTGATAAACAGCATTCTAATTGCTCTCATATCTCTGATCCACAGCATGCTAACTGCTCTCATATCCCTGATCCACAGCATTCTAATTGCTCTCATATCTCTGATCCACAGCATGCTAACTGCTCTCATATCCCTGATCCAAAGCATGCTAACTGCTCTCATATCCCTCATCCACAGCATGCTAACAGCTCTCATATCCCTGTTCAACAGCATGCTAACTGCTCTCATATCCCTGATACACAGCATATCAACAGTTCTCATATCCCTGATATGCAGCATGTTAACTGCTCTCATATGACTTTTACACAGCCTACTAACCGTTCTCATAGCCCTGATAAACAGCATGACAACTGTTCTCATATCCATTTCTCACAGCAAACTAACGGCTCTCATATCCCTGCTACTCAGCATAATAACTGCTCTTACATCCCTGATACACAGCAAACTAACTGGAATCATATCCCTGATACACAGCATGCTAACTGATCTCATATCCCTTTTACACAGCATACTAACTGCTCTCATATCCCTGATACACAGCATACTAACTGCTCTTATATGCCTGATACACAGCATGCTAACTGCTCTTATATCCTTGATACACAGCATACGAACTGCTCTCAGATCCCTGGTACACAGCCTGATAACTGCTCTTATATCCCTGATACACAGCATGATAACTGCTCTCATATCCCTAATACACAGCATGCTAACTGCTCTCATATCCCCGGTACAGAGCATCCTAAATGCTCTCTTATCCCCGGTACACAGCATGCTTACTGCTCTCCTATCCCTGATATGCAGAATGCTAACTGCTCTCATATCCCTGATACACAGCATGCTAACTGCTCTCATATCCCATTTACACAGCATGCTAACTGCTCTTACATCCCTGATACACAGCATGCTAACTGCTCTCATATCCCTTTCACACAGCATACTAACGGCTCTCATGTCCCTGATACACAGCATAATAACTGCTCTTATATCCCTGATACACAGCATACTAATTACTCTCATATCCCTGATACACAGCTTGCAGACTGCTCTCATATTGCTTTTACACAGCATACTAACAGCTCTCACGTCCCTGATACACAGCATGCTAACTGCTCTTATATACGTAATACACAGCATGCTAACGGCTCTCATATCCATGTTTCACAGCATAATAATTACTCTAATATCCCTGATACACAACATGCTAACTGCTCTCATAACCCCGGTACAAAGCATGCTAACTGCTCTCATATCCCTGATACACAGCATAACAACTGTACTCATATCCCTGATACACAGCATGCTAACTGCTCTCATATCCCTGATCCACAGCATGCTAACTGCTCTCATATCCCTGATCCACAGCATGCTAACTGCTCTCATATCCCTGATCCACAGCATGCTAACTGCTCTCATATTCCTGATCCACAGCATGCTAACTGCTCTCATATCCCTGATACACAGCATGCTAACTGCTCTCATATCCCTTTTACACAGCATGCTAACTGCTCTCATATTCCTGATCCACAGCATGCTAACTGCTCTCAGATCCCTGGTACACAGCATGCTAACTGCTCTCATATCCCCGGTACACAGCTTTCTAACTGCTCTCATATCTCTTTTACACAGCTTACTAACGGCTCTCATATTCCTGATACACAGCATACTAAGTGCTCTTATATCCCTGATACACAACATGCTAACTGCTCTTATATGCCATTTACACAGCAAGCTAACTGCTCTCACATACCTTTTACACAGCATATTAACTGCTATCATATCCCAAATACACAGCATACTAAGTGCTCTCATATCCCTGATGCACAGCAGGCTAACTGCTCTTATATGCCGTTTACACAGCAAGATAACTGCTCACATATCCCTTTTACACAGCATACTAACTGCTATCATATCCCTAATACACAGCATACTAACTGCTCTTACATCCCTGATACACGGCATGCTAACTGCTCTTATATCCTTGATACACAGCATGCTAACTGCTCTCAGATCCCCGGTACAAAGCATGCTAACTGCTCTTATATCCCTGATACACAGCATGCTAACTGCTCTCATATCGTTGATACACAGCATGCTAACTGCTCTCATATACCCGGTACAAAGCATGCTAACTGCACTCATATCCCTGATACACAGCATGCTAACTGCTCTTACATCTCTAATACACAGAATGCTAACTGCTCTCATTTCCCTGATACACAGCATGCTAACTGCTCTCATATCCCTGATACACAACATGCTAACTGCTCTCATATCATTGTTACACAGCATGCTAACTATTCTCATATCCCTGATACTAAGCATGCTCACTGCTCTTATATCCCTGATACACAGCATGCTAACTGCTCTAATATCCCTGACACACAGCATGTTAACTGCACTCATATCCCCGGTACAAAGCATGCTAACTGCTCTTATATCCCGATACAAAGCATGCTAACTGCTCTCATATCCCTGATAAACAGCATGCTAACTGCTCTCATATCCCCGGTACAAAGAATGCTAACTGCTCTCATATCCCTGATACACAGCATACCAACTGTTCTCATATCCCTGATAAACAGCATTCTAATTGCTCTCATATCTCTGATCCACAGCATGCTAACTGCTCTCATATCCCTGATCCACAGCATTCTAATTGCTCTCATATCTCTGATCCACAGCATGCTAACTGCTCTCATATCCCTGATCCAAAGCATGCTAACTGCTCTCATATCCCTCATCCACAGCATGCTAACTGCTCTCATATCCCTGATCAACAGCATGCTAACTGCTCTCATATCCCTGATACACAGCATATCAACAGTTCTCATATCCCTGATATGCAGCATGCTAACTGCTCTCATATGACTTTTACACAGCCTACTAACCGCTCTCATAGCCCTGATAAACAGCATGACAACTGTTCTCATATCCATTTCTCACAGCAAACTAACGGCTCTCATATCCCTGCTACTCAGCATAATAACTGCTCTTACATCCCTGATACACAGCAAACTAACTGGAATCATATCCCTGATACACAGCATGCTAACTGATCTCATATCCCTTTTAAACAGCATACTAACTGCTCTCATATCCCTGATACACAGCATACTAACTGCTCTTATATGCCTGATACACAGCATGCTAACTGCTCTTATATCCTTGATACACAGCATACGAACTGCTCTCAGATCCCTGGTACACAGCCTGATAACTGCTCTTATATCCCTGATACACAGCATGATAACTGCTCTCATATCCCTAATACACAGCATGCTAACTGCTCTCATATCCCCGGTACAGAGCATCCTAAATGCTCTCATATCCCCGGTACACAGCATGCTTACTGCTCTCCTAACCCTGATATGCAGAATGCTAACTGCTCTCATATCCCTGATACACAGCATGCTAACTGCTCTCATATCCCATTTACACAGCATGCTAACTGCTCTTACATCCCTGATACACAGCATGCTAACTGCTCTCATATCCCTTTCACACAGCATACTAACGGCTCTCATGTCCCTGATACACAGCATAATAACTGCTCTTATATCCCTGATACACAGCATACTAATTACTCTCATATCCCTGATACACAGCTTGCAGACTGCTCTCATATTGCTTTTACACAGCATACTAACAGCTCTCACGTCCCTGATACACAGCATGCTAACTGCTCTTATGTACGTAATACACAGCATGCTAACGGCTCTCATATCCATGTTACACAGCATAATAATTACTCTAATATCCCTGATACACAACATGCTAACTGCTCTCATAACCCCGGTACAAAGCATGCTAACTGCTCTCATATCCCTGATACACAGCATAACAACTGTACTCATATCCCTGATACACAGCATGCTAACTGCTCTCATATCCCTGATCCACAGCATGCTAACTGCTCTCATATCCCTGATCCACAGCATGCTAACTGCTCTCATATCCCTGATCCACAGCATGCTAACTGCTCTCATATTCCTGATCCACAGCATGCTAACTGCTCTCATATCCCTGATACACAGCATGCTAACTGCTCTCATATCCCTTTTACACAGCATGCTAACTGCTCTCATATTCCTGATCCACAGCATGCTAACTGCTCTCAGATCCCTGGTACACAGCATGCTAACTGCTCTCATATCCCCGGTACACAGCATTCTAACTGCTCTCATATCTCTTTTACACAGCTTACTAACGGCTCTCATATTCCTGATACACAGCATACTAAGTGCTCTTATATCCCTGATACACAACATGCTAACTGCTCTTATATGCCATTTACACAGCAAGCTAACTGCTCTCACATACCTTTTACACAGCATATTAACTGCTATCATATCCCAAATACACAGCATACTAAGTGCTCTCATATCCCTGATGCACAGCAGGCTAACTGCTCTTATATGCCGTTTACACAGCAAGATAACTGCTCACATATCCCTTTTACACAGCATACTAACTGCTATCATATCCCTAATACACAGCATACTAACTGCTTTTACATCCCTGATACACGGCATGCTAACTGCTCTTATATCCTTGATACACAGCATGCTAACTGCTCTCAGATCCCCGGTACAAAGCATGCTAACTGCTCTTATATCCCTGATACACAGCATGCTAACTGCTCTCATATCGTTGATACACAGCATGCTAACTGCTCTCATATACCCGGTACAAAGCATGCTAACTGCACTCATATCCCTGATACACAGCATGCTAACTGCTCTTACATCCCTGATACACAGCCTGCTAACTGCTCTCATTTCCTGTTAAACAGCATGCTAACTGCTCTCATATCCCTGATACACAACATGCTAAATGCTCTCATATCCTTGATACACAGCATGCTAACTGCGCTCATTTCCCTGATACTCAGCATGCTAACTGCGCTCATTTCCCTGATACACAGCACGCCAACTGCTCTTATATCCCTGATACACAGCATGCTAACTGCTCTCAGATCTCCGGTACAAAGCATGCTAACTGCTCTTATATCCCGATACAAAGCATGCTAACTGCTCTCATATCCCTGATACACAGCATACTAACTGCTCTCATATCCCGGATACAGCAAGCTAACTGCTCTCATATCCCTGATACACAGCATGCTAACTGCTCTCATATACCCTGATACACAGCATGCTAACTGCTCTCATATCCCTGATACACAGCATGCTAACTGCTCTCATATCCCTGATCCACAGCATGCTAACTGCTCTCATATCCCTGATCCACAGCATGCTAACTGCTCTCATATCCCTGATACACAGCATGCTAACTGCTCTCATATCCCTTGTCCACAGCATGCTAACTGCTCTCATATCCCTGTTACCTAACCCACGCATGCAAACTGCTCTCATATCCCTGGTACACAGCATTCTAAACTGCTCTCATATCCCTTTACACAGCTTACTAACTGCTCTCATATCTCCTTAATACACAGCACTACTAACATGCTCTCATATCCTGATACACAACCTGCTACGTGCTCTTATATGCCAGTTACACAGCAGCTAACTGCTCCATATATGCATTTACCACAGCAATCTAACTGCTCTCATATCCCAATACACAGCAATACAAGTGCTCTCATATCCCAGATGCACAGCAGGACTAACTGCTCTCATATCCCTTTTACACAGCATGCTAACTGCTCTCATATCCCTGATACACAGCATACTAACTGCTCTCATATCCCTGATACACAGCATGCTAACTGCTCTTATATCCTTGATACACAGCATGCTAACTGCTCTCAGTTCCCTGGTACACAGCATGCTAACTGCTCTCATATCCCTGATACACAGCATGCTAACTGCTCTCATATCCCTGATACACAGCATGCTAACTGCAACTATATCCCTGATACACAGCATGCTAACTGCTCTTATTACGCTGATACACAGCATGCTAACGGCTCTCATATACCCTGATACACAGCATGCTAACTGCTCTCATATCCCTGATACACAGCATGCTAACTGCGCTCATATCCCTGATACACAGCATGCTAACTGCTCTCATATCCCTGATAATAAGCATGCTCACTGCTCTTATATTCCTGATACGCAGCATGCTAACTGCTGTAATATCCCTGACACACAGCATGTTAACTGCTCTCATATACCCGATACAAAGCATGCTAACCGCTCTCATATCCCTGATACACAGCATGCTAACTGCTCTCATATCGCTTGTACAAAGCATGCTAACTGCTCTCATATCCCTGATACACAGCATGCTAACTGATGTCATATCCCTGATTAACAGCATGCTAACTGCTCTCATATCCGTGATACACAGCATGCTAAACTGCTCTCATATCCCTGATACACAGCATGCTAACTGCTCTCATATCCCTGATACACAGCATGCTAACTGCTCTCATATCCCTTTAACACAGCATACTAACTGCTCTCATATCTTTAATACACAGCATGCTAACTGCTCTCATATCCCTGATACACAGCATGCTAACTGCTCTCATATCCCTGATACACAGCATGATAACTACTCTCATATTCCTTTTACACAGCATGCTAACTGCTCTCATATCCCTGATACACAGCATGCTAACTGCTCTCATATCCCTGATACACAGCATGCTAACTGCTCTCATATCCGTGAAACAATCCATACTAACTGCTCTGATTTCCCTGATACACAGCATGCTAACTGCTCTCATATCCCTGATACACAGCATGCTAACTGCTCTCATATCCCTGATACACAGCATGCTAACAGCTCTCATATCCCTGATACACAGCATGCTAACTGCTCTCATATCGCTGATACACAGCATGCTAACTGCTCTCATATCCCTGATACACAGCATGCTAACTGCTCCCATATCCCTGATCCACAGCATGCTAACTGCTCTCATATCCCTGATCCACAGCATGCTAACTGCTCTCATATCCCTGATACACAGCATGTTACCTGCTCTCATTTCCCTTTTACACTGCATACTATCTGCTTTCATATCGCTGATTCACAGCATGCTAACTGCTCTCATATCACTGATACACAGCATGATAACGGCTCTCATGTCGCCGGTACACAGCTTTCTAACTGCTCTCATATCTCTTTTTACACAGCTTACTAACGGCTCTCATATTCCCTGATACACAGCATACTAAGTGCTCTTATATCCCTGATACACAACATGCTAACTGCTCTTATATGCCATTTACACAGCATGCTAACTGCTCTCACATATCCTTTTACACAGCATATTAACTGCTATCATATCCCAAATACACAGCATACTAAGTGCTCTCATATCCCTGATGCACAGCAGGCTAACTGCTCTTATATGCCGTTTACACAGCAAGATAACTGCTCAACATATCCCTTTTACACAGCATACTAACTGCTATCATATCCCTAATACACAGCATACTAACTGCTCTTACATCCCTGATACACGGCATGCTAACTGCTCTTATATCCTTGATACACAGCATGCTAACTGCTCTCAGATCCCCGGTACAAAGCATGCTACTGCTCTTATATCCCTGATACACAGCATGCTAACTGCTCTCATATCGTTGATACACAGCATGCTAACTGCTCTCATATACCCGGTACAAAGCATGCTAACTGCACTCATATCCCTGATACACAGCATGCTAACTGCACTTACATCCCTGATACACAGCATGCTAACTGCTCTCATTTCCTTGTTAAACAGCATGCTAACTGCTCTCATATCCCTGATACACAACATGCTAAATGCTCTCATATCCTTGATACACAGCATGCTAACTGCGCTCATTTCCCTGATACTCAGCATGCTAACTGCGCTCATTTCCCTGATACACAGCATGCCAACTGCTCTTATATCCCTGATACACAGCATGCTAACTGCTCTTATATCCCGATACAAAGCATGCTAACTGCTCTTATATCCCTGATTCACTGCATGCTAACTGCTCTCATATCCCTGATACACAGCATGCTAACTGCTCTCATATCGCTCGTACAAAGCATGCTAACTGCTCTCATATCCCTGATACACAGCGTGCTAACTGCTCTCATATCCCTGATACACAGCAAATTAACTGCTCTCATATCCCTGATACACAGCATGCTAACTGCTCTCATATCCCTGATCCACAGCATTCTAACTGCTCTCATATCTCTGATCCACAGCATGCTAACTGCTCTCATATCCCTGATACAAAGCATGCTAACTGCTCTCATATCCCTGATACACAGCATGCTAACTGCTCTCATATCCCTGATCAACAGCATGCTAACTGCTCTCATATCCCTGATACACAGCGTACCAACTGTTCCATATCCCTGATACACAGCATGCTAACTGCTCTCATATGACTGATACACAGCATGCTAACTGCTCTCATATCCCTGATAAACAGCATGCTGACTGCTCTCATATCCATGATCACAGCAAACTAACTGCTCTCATATCGCTTATACACAGCATGCTAACTGCTCTCATATCCCTGATACACAGCACACTAACTGCTCTCATATCCCTGATACACAGCATGCTAACTGCTCTCATATCCCTGATTACACAGCATACTAACTGCTCACATATCACTGATACACAGCATGCTAACTGCTCTTATATCCCTGATACACAGCATGCTAACTGCTCTCATATCCTTGATACACAGCATGCTAACTGCTCTCATATCCCTGATACACAGCATGCTAACTGCTCTTATATCCCTGATACACAGCATGCTAACTGCTCTCATATCCCTGATACACAGCATGCTAACTGCTCTCATATCCCTGATACACAGCATGCTAACTGCTCTCATATCCCTGATACACAGCATGCTAACTGCTCTCATATCCCTGATACACAGCATACTAACTGCTCTCATATCCCTGATACACAGCATGCTAACTGCTCTCATATCCATTTACACAGCATGCTAACTGCTCTTATATCCCTGATACACAGCATGCTAACTGCTCTCATATCCCTTTCACACAGCATACTAACGGCTCTCATGTCCCTGATACACAGCATACTAACTGTTCTCATATCCCTGATACACAGCATACTAATTACTCTCATATCCCTGATACACAGCATGCAAACTGTTTTCATATTGCTTTTACACAGCATGCTAACCGCTCTCATATCCCTGATACACAGCATACTAATTGCTCTTATATACCTGATACACAGCATGCTAACGGCTCTCATATCCATGTTACACAGCATAATAATTACTCTAATATCCCTGATACACAACATGCTAACTGCTCTTACATCCCTGATACACAGCATGCTAACTGCTCTCATATCCCTGATACACAGCATAACAACTGTCCTCATATCCCTGATACACAGCATGCTAACTGCTCTCATATCCCTGATACACAGCATGCTAACTGCTCTCATATCCCTGATCCACAGCATGCTAACTGCTCTCATATCCCTGATCCACAGCATGCTAACTGCTCTCATATCCCTGATCCACAGCATGCTAACTGCTCTCATATCCCTGATACACAGCATGCTAACTGCTCTCATATCCCTTTTACACAGCATGCTAACTGCTCTTACATGCCTGATACACAGCATGCTAACTGCTCTCAGATCCCTGGTACACAGCATGCTAACTGCTCTCATATCCCCGGTACACAGCTTTCTAACTGCTCTCATATCTCTTTTACACAGCTTACTAACGGCTCTCATATTCCTGATACACAGCATACTAAGTGCTCTTATATCCCTGATACACAACATGCTAACTGCTCTTATATGCCATTTACACAGCAAGCTAACTGCTCTCACATACCTTTTACACAGCATATAACTGCTATCATATCCCAAATACACAGCATACTAAGTGCTCTCATATCCCTGATGCACAGCAGGCTAACTGCTCTTATATGCCGTTTACACAGCAAGATAACTGCTCACATATCCCTTTTACACAGCATACTAACTGCTATCATATCCCTAATACACAGCATACTAACTGCTCTTACATCCCTGATACACGCATGCTAACTGCTCTTATATCCTTGATACACAGCATGCTAACTGCTCTCAGATCCCCGGTACAAAGCATGCTAACTGCTCTTATATCCCTGATACACAGCATGCTAACTGCTCTCATATCGTTGATACACAGCATGCTAACTGCTCTCATATACCCCGGTACAAAGCATGCTAACTGCACTCATATCCCTGATACACAGCATGCTAACTGCTCTTACATCCCTGATACACAGCATGCTAACTGCTCTCATTTCCTTGTTAAACAGCATGCTAACTGCTCTCATATCCCTGATACACAACATGCTAAATGCTCTCATATCCTTGATACACAGCATGCTAACTGCGCTCATTTCCCTGATACTCAGCATGCTAACTGCGCTCATTCCCTGATACACAGCACGCCAACTGCTCTTATATCCCTGATACACAGCATGCTAACTGCTCTCAGATCTCCGGTACAAAGCATGCTAACTGCTCTTATATCCGATACAAAGCATGCTAACTGCTCTCATATCCCTGATACACAGCATGCTAACTGCTCTCATATCCCCGGTACAAAGAATGCTAACTGCTTCTCTTATCACTGATAAACAGCATACTGAGTGCTCTCATATCCTTGATAAACAGCATTCTAATTGCTCTCATATCCCCGATACAAAGCATGCTAACTGCTCTCATATCCCTGATCCACAGCATTCTAATTGCTCTCATATCTCTTGATCCACAGCATGCTAACTGCTCTCATATCGCTGATCACAAAGCATGCTAACTGCTCTCATATTCCCTGATCCACAGCATGCTAACTGCTCTCATATCCCTGATCAACAGCATGCTAACTGCTCTCATATCCCTGATACACAGCATATCAACAGTTCTCATATCCCTGATATGCAGCATGCTAACTGCTCTCATATGACTTTTACACAGCCTACTAACCGCTCTCATAGCCCTGATAAACAGCATGACAACTGTTCTCATATCCATTTCTCACAGCAAACTAACGGCTCTCATATCCCTGCTACTCAGCATAATAACTGCTCTTACATCCCTGATACACAGCAAACTAACTGGAATCATATCCCTGATACACAGCATGCTAACTGATCTCATATCCCTTTTACACAGCATGCTAACTGCTCTCATATCCCTGATACACAGCATACTAACTGCTCTTATATGCCTGATACACAGCATGCTAACTGCTCTTATATCCTTGATACAAAGCATACTAACTGCTCTCAGATCCCTGGTACACAGCCTGATAACTGCTCTTATATCCCTGATACACAGCATGATAACTGCTCTCATATCCCTAATACACAGCATGCTAACTGCTCTCATATCCCCGGTACAGAGCATCCTAAATGCTCTCATATCCCCGGTACACAGCATGCTTACTGCTCTCCTATCCCTGATAGTGCAGATGCTAACTGCTCTCATATCCCTGATACACAGCATGCTAATTGTTCTCATATCCCTAATACTCAGCATGCTAACTGCTCTTACATCTCTGATACACAGCATGCTAACTGCTCTCATATAACTTTTACACAGCATACTAACGGCTCTCATGTCTCTGATACACAGCATAATAACTGCTCTTATATCCCTGATACACAGCATGCTAACTGCTCTCATATCCCTGAAACAAAGCATGCAGACTGCTCTCATATTGCTTTTACACAGCATACTAACAGCTCTCACGTCCCTGATACACAGCATGCTAACTGCTCTTATGTACGTAATACACAGCATTGCTAACGGCTCCATATCATGTTACACAGCATAATAATTACTCTAATACCCGATCCACAACATGCTAACTGCTCTCATACCCCGTACAAAGCATTGCTACTGCACTCATATCCCTGATACATCAATGTACTCATATCTGTACTCATGATGCTAGCCCGATACACAGCAGCTAACTGCCTCATATCCCAGATCCACAGCATCTAACTGCTCCATATCCCTGATCCACAGCATGCGAACTGCTCTCATATCCCTGATCCACAGCAGGCTAACAGCTCTCATATCCTGATACCCAGCATGCTAACTGCTCTCATATCCCTTTACACAGCATGCTAACGCTCTCATATCCCTTGAACACAGCATTGCTAACTGCTCTCAGATCCCTGGTACACAGCATGCTAACTGCTCTCATATCCCCGGTACACAGCTTTCTAACTGCTCTCATATCTCTTTTACACAGCTTACTAACGGCTCTCATATTCCTGATACACAGCATACTAAGTGCTCTTATATCCCTGATACACAACATGCTAACTGCTCTTATATGCCATTTACACAGCAAGCTAACTGCTCTCACATACCTTTTACACAGCATATTAACTGCTATCATATCCAAATACACAGCATACTAAGTGCTCTCATATCCCTGATGCACAGCAGCTAACTGCTCTTATATGCCGTTTACACAGCAAGATAACTGCTCAACATATCCCTTTTACACAGCATACTAACTGCTATCATATCCCTAATACACAGCATACTAACTGCTCTTACAATCCCTGATACACGGCATGCTAACTGCTCTTATATCCTTGATACACAGCATGCTAACTGCTCTCAGATCCCCGGTACAAAGCATGCTAACTGCTCTTATATCCCTGATACACAGCATGCTAACTGCTCTCATATCCCTGATACACAGCATGCTAACTGCTCTCATATCCCTGATACAAAGCATGCTAACTGCACTCATATCCCTGATACACAGCATGCTAACTGCTCTTACATCCCTGATACACAGCATGCTAACTGCTCTCATTTCCTTGTTAAACAGCATGCTAACTGCTCTCATATCCCTGATACACAACATGCTAAATGCTCTCATATCCTTGATACACAGCATGCTACTGCTCTCATTTCCCTGATACTCAGCATGCTAACTGCGCTCATTTTCCTGATACACAGCATGCCAACTGCTCTTATATCCCTGATACACAGCATGCTAACTGCTCTCAGATCTCCGGTACAAAGCATGCTAACTGCTCTTATATCCGATACACAGCATGCTAACTGCTCTTCTATCCCTGATGTACAGCATGCTAACTGCTCTCATATTCCCGATACACAGCATGCTAACTGCTCTCATATCCCTGATACACAGCATACCAAATGCACTTATATACCCGAAACACAGCATGCTAACTGCTCTTATATACCTGATACACAGCATGCTATCTGCTCTTCTATCCCTGATCCACAGCATGCTAACTGCTCTCATATCCCTGATACACAGCATGCTAACTGCTCTCATATCCCTGATACACAGCATGCTAACTGCTCTCATATTCCTGATACACAGCATGCTAACTGCTCTCATATCCCTGATACACAGCATGCTAACTGCTCTCATATCCCTGATACACAGCATGCTAACTGCTCTCATATCTCTTTTACACTGCATAACAAATGTTCTCATATCACTGATACACAGCATACTAACTGCTCATATATCCCTGATACACAGCATGCTAACTGCTCTCATATCCCATTTACACAGCATGCTAACTGCTCTCATATCCCTTTTACACAGCATATAACTGCTCTCATATTCCCAATACACAGCATCCTAACTGCTCTCATATCCCTGATACACAGCATGCTAACTGCTCTTATATCCCTCATACACAGCATGCTAACTGCTCTCAGATCCCTCATACACAGCATTCTAACTTCTCTTATATCCCTGATACACAGCATGCTAACTGCTCTTATATCCCTGATACACAGCATGCTAACTGCTCTCATATCCTTGATACACAGCATGCTAACTGCTCTCATATCCCTGATACACAGCATGCTAACTGCTCTCATATCCCTGATACACAGCATGCTAACTGCTCTCATATCAATTTCACACAGCATGCTAACTGCTCTCATATCCCTGACAAACAGCATGCTAACAGGTCTTATATCCCTGATACACAGCATGCTAACTGCTCTCATATCCCTGATACACAGCATGCTAACTGCTCTCATATCCCTGGTACACAGCATGCTAACTGCTCTCATATCCCTGATACACAACATGCTAACTGCTCTCATATCATTGCTACACAGCATGCTAACTGCTCTCATATCCCTGATACACAGCATGCTAACTGCTCTCATATCCCTGATACACAGCATGCTAACTGCTCTTATGTCACTGAAGCACAGCATGCTAACTGCTCTCATATCCCTGAACACAGCATGCTAAATGCTCTTATAAACCTGATACACAGCATGCTAACTGCTCTCATATCCCTGATACACAGCATGCTAACTGCTCTCATATCCCTGATACAAAGCATGCTAACTGCTCTCATATCCCTGATACACAGCATGCCAACTGCTCTCATATCCCTGATACACAGCATGCTAACTGCTCTCATATCCCTGATACACAGCATGCTAACTGCTCTCATATCCCTGATCCACAGCATGCTAACTGCTCTCATATCTCTGATCCACAGCATGCTAACTGCTCTCATATCCCTGATCCGCAGCATGCTAACTGCTCTCGTATCCCTGATCGACAACATGCTAACTGCTCTCATTTCCCTGATCACAGCATGCTAACTAAACTCATATCCCTGATACACAGCATATCAACTGCTCTTATATCCCTGATAAACAGCATGCTAACTGCTCTCATATCACTTTTACACAGCATACTAACCGCTCTCTTAGCCCTGATAAACAGCATGCTAACTGCTCTCATATCCCTTTTATACAGCAAACTAACTGCTCTCATATCCCTGATACACAGCATACTAACTGCTCTCATATCCCTGATACACAGCATGCTAACTGCTCTCATATCCCTGATACACAGCATGCTAACTGCTCTCATATCCCTTTTATACAGCATACTAACTGCTCTCATATCCCTGATACACAGCATGCTATCTGCTCTTATATCCCTGATACACAGCATGCTAACTGCTCTCATATCTCTGATACACAGCATGCTAACTGCTCTCAGATCCCTGGTACCACAGCCTGATAACTGCTCTTCTACCCTGATACCACAGCATGATAACTGCTCTCATATCCCTAATTACACAGCATGCTAACGTCTCTCAATATCCCCGGTACAGAGCATCCTAAATGCTCTCATATCCCCGGTACACAGCATGCTTACTGCTCTCCTATCCCTGAATGCAGATGCTAACCTGCTCCATATCCCTGATACAACAGCATAGCAAACTGCTCTCAATATCCCAATTACACAGCATGCTAACTGCTCTTACATCCCTGATACACAGCATGTAAACTGCTCTCATCTCCCTTTCACCACCGCATACTAACGGCTCTCATGTCCCTGATAGACAGCATAATAACTGCTCTAGATCACTGTTACACAGCATACTAACTGCTCTCATATCCCTGATCACAGCAGCATGCTAACTGCTCTCATATCACTGATACACAGCATGCTAACTGCTCTCATATCCCTGATACACAGCATGCTAACTGCTATCATATTCGCTATACACAGCATGCTAACTGCTCTCATATCCATGATACACAGCATACTAATTGCTCTCATATCCCTGATACACAGCATGCTAACTGCTCTCATATCCCTGATACACAGCATGCTAACTGCTCTCATATCCCTGATACACAGCATCAAAACTGCTCTCATATCCCTGATACACAGCATGCTAACTGCTCTCATATCCCTGATACACAGCATGCTAACTGCTCTCTTATCCTTGATACACAGCATGCTAACTGCTCTCATATCCCTTTTACACAGCATGCTAACTGCTCTCATATTCCTGATACACAGCATGCTAACTGCTCTCATATCCCTGGTACACAGCATGCTAACTGCTCTCATATCCCTGATACACAGCATGCTAACTGCTCTCATATCCATTTTACACAGCATACTAACTGCTCTCATAATCCCGATACACAGCATACTAAGTGCTCTTATATCCCTGATACACAACATGCTAACTGCTCTTATATGCCATTTACACAGCAAGCTAACTGCTCTCACATACCTTTTACACAGCATATTAACTGCTATCATATCCCAAATACACAGCATACTAAGTGCTCTCATATCCCTGATGCACAGCAGGCTAACTGCTCTTATATGCCGTTTACACAGCAAGATAACTGCTCACATATCCCTTTTACACAGCATACTAACTGCTATCATATCCCTAATACACAGCATACTAACTGCTTTACATCCCTGATACACGGCATGCTAACTGCTCTTATATCCTTGATACACAGCATGCTAACTGCTCTCAGATCCCCGGTACAAAGCATGCTAACTGCTCTTATATCCTGATACACAGCATGCTAACTGCTCTCATATCGTTGATACACAGCATGCTAACTGCTCTCATATACGTAATACACAGCATGCTAACGGCTCTCATATCCCTGATACACAGCATGCTAACTGCTCTCATATCCCTGATACACAGCATGCTAACTGCTCTCATATCGCTTGTAAAAAGCATGCTAAGTGCTCTCATATCCCTGATACACAGCATGCTAATTACTCTCATATCCTTGATACACAGCATGCTAACTGCGCTCATTTCCCTGATACTCAGCATGCTAACTGCGCTCATTTCCCTGATACACAGCATGCCAACTGCTCTTATATCCCTGATACACAGCATGCTAACTGCTCTCAGATCTCCGGTACAAAGCATGCTAACTGCTCTTATATCCCGATACAAAGCATGCTAACTGCTCTCATATCCCTGATACACAGCATGCTAACTGCTCTCATATCCCTTGTACAAAGCATGCTATCTGCTCTCATCTCCCTGATACACAGCATACCAACTGTTCTCATATCCCTGATACACAGCATTCTAATTGCTCTCATATCTCTGATCCACAGCATGCTAACTGCTCTCATATCCCTGATCCACACCATACTAACTGCTCTCATATCCCTGATCCACAGCATGCTAACTGCTCTCATATCGCTGATACACAGCATGCTAACTGCTCTCATATCCCTGATACACAGCATGCTAACTGCACCTATATCCCTGATACACAGCATGCTAACTGCTCTCATATCCCTGATACACAGCATGCTAACTGCTCTCATATCCCTGATACACAGCATGCTAACTGCTCTCATATCCCTGATACACAGCATGCTAACTGCTCTTCTATCCCTGATCCACAGCATGCTAACTGCTCTCATATCCCTGATACACAGCATGCTAACTGCTCTCATATCCCTGAAACACAGCATACTAACTGCTCTCATATTGCTGATACACAGCATGCTAACTGCTCTCATATCCCTGATACACAGCATGCTAAATGCTCTCATATCCCTGATACACAGCATGCTAACTGCTCTCATATCCCTGATACACAGCATGCTAACTGCTCTCATTTCCCTGATACACAGCATGCTAACTGCTCTCATATCCCTGATACACAGCATGCTAACTGCTCTCATATCCCTGATACACAGCATGCTAACTGCTCTCATATCCCTGATACACAGCATGCTAACTGCTCTCATATCCCTGATACACAGCATGCTAACTGCTCTCATATCCCGGTACACAGCATGCTAACTGCTCTCATATCCCTGATACACAGCATGCTAACTGCTCTCATATCCCTGATACACAGAATGCAAACTGCTCTCATATCCCTGATATGCAGAATGCTAACTGCTCTCATATCCCTGATACACAGCATTCTCATTGCTCTCAGATCTCTCATCCACAGCTTGCAAACTGCTCTCATATCCCTGATGCACAGCATGCTAACTGCTCTCATATCCCTGATCCACAGCATGCTAACTGCTCTCATTTCCCTGATACACAGCATGCTAACTGCTCTCATATCCCTGATACACAGCATGCTAACTGCTCTCATATCCCTGATCCACAGCATGCTAACTGCTCTCATATCCCTGATCCACAGCATGCTAACTGCTCTCATATCCCTGATCCACAGCATGCTAACTGCTCTCATATCCCTGATCCACAGCATGCTAACTGCTCTCATATCCCTGATCCACAGCATACTAACTGCTCTCATATCCCTGATACACAGCATGCTAACTGCTCTCATATCCCTGATCCACAGCATGCTAACTGCTCTCATATCTCTGATACACAGCATGCTAACTGCTCTCATATCCCTGATACACAGCATGCTAACTGCTCTCATTTCCCTGATCCACAGCATGCTAACTGCTCTCATATCCCTGATCCACAGCATGCTAACTGCTCTCATATCCCTGATCCACAGCATGCTAACTGCTCTCATATCCCTGATCCACAGCATGCTAACTGCTCTCATATCCCTGATCCACAGCATGCTAACTGCACTTATATCCCTGATACAAAGCATGCTAACTGCTCTCATGTCACTTTTACACAGCATACGAACAGCTTTCATATCCCTGATACACAGCATAATAACTGCTCTTATATCCCTGATACACAGCATGCTGACTGCTCTTATATCGCTTGTACCAAGCATGCTAACTGCTCTCATATCCCTGATACACAGCATGCTAACTGATGTCATATCCCTGATCCACAGCATGCTAACTGCTCTCATATCGTAATACACAGCATGCTAACTGCTCTCATATCCCTGATACACAGCATACTAATTGCTCTTATATCCCTGATACACAGCAAACTAACTGCTCTTATATCTCTGATACACAGCATGCTAACTGCTCTCAGATCCCCGGTACAAAGAATGCTAACTGCTCTTATATCCCTGATACAAAGCATGCTAACTGCTCTCATATCCCTGATACACAGCATGCTAACTGCTCTCATATCCCTGATACACAGCATGCTAACTGCTCTCATATCCCTGACACACAGCATGCTAACTGCTCTCATATCCCTGATACACAGCATGCTAACTGGTCTCATATCCCTGATACACAGCATGCTAACAGCTCTCATATCCCTGACCAACAGCATTCTAATTGCTCTCATACACTGACTCTGATCCACAGCATGCTAACTGCTCTCATATCCCTGACACACAAGCATGCTAACTGCTCTCATATCCCTGATACACAGCACACTAACTGCTCTCATATCCCTCATCCACAGCATGCTAACTGCACTAATATCCCTGATACAGAGAATTCTAATTGCTCTCATATCTCTGATACACAGCATGCTAACTGCTCTCATATCCCTGATCCACAGCTTGCTAACTGCTCTCTTATCCCTGATGCACACCATACTAACTGCTCTCACATGTCTGATCCACAGCATGCTAACTACTCTCATATCCCTGATCCGCAGCATGCTAACTGCTCTCATATCCCTGATCCACAGCATGTTAACAGTTCTCATATCCCTGATAAGCAGCATGCTAACTGCTCTCATATGACTTTTACACAGCATACTAACCGCTCTCATAGCCCTGATAAACAGCATGACAACTGTTCTCATATCCATTTCTCACAGCAAACTAACGGCTCTCATATCCCTGATACTCAGGATAATAACTGCTCTTACATCCCTGATACACAGCAAATTAACTGCTCTCATATACCTGATGCACAGCATGCTAACTGATCTCATATCCCTGATACACAGCATACTAACTGCTCTCATATCCCTGATACACAGCATACTAACTGCTCTTATATGCCTGATACACAGCATGCTAACTGCTCTTATATCCTTGATACAAAGCATAGTAACTGCTCTCAGATCCCTGGTACACAGCATGCTAACTGCTCTCATATCCCTGATACACAGAATGCTAACTGCTCTCATATCCCTAATACACAGCATGCTAACTGCTCTCATATCCCTGATACACAGAATGCTAACTGCTCTCATATCCCCGGTACACAGAATGCAAACTGCTCTCACATCCCTGATATGCAGAATGCTAACTGCTCTCATATCCCTGATACACAGCATGTTAACTGCTCTCATATCCCATTTACACAGCATGCTAACTGCTCTTACATCCCTGATACACAGCATTGTAACTGCTCTCATATCCCTTTTACACAGCATACTAACGGCTCTCATGTCCCTGATACACAGCATAATAACTGCTCTTATATCCCTGATACACAGCATGCTAACTGCTCTCATATCCCTGATACACAGCTTGCAGACTGCTCTCATATTGCTTTTACACAGCATACTAACAGCTCTCATATCCCTGATACACAGCATGCTAACTGCTCTTATATACGTAATACACAGCATGCTAACGGCTCTCATATCCCTGATACACAGCATGCTAACTGCTCTCATATCCCTGATACACAACATGCTAACTGCTCTCATATCGCTTGTACAAAGCATGCTAACTGCTCTCATATCCCTGATACACAGCATAACAACTGTACTCATATCCCTGATACACAGCATGCTAACTGCTCTCATATCCCTGATCCACAGCATGCTAACTGCTCTCATATCCCTGATCCACAGCATGCTAACTGCTCTCATATCCCTTATCTACAGCATGCTAACTGCTCTCATATCCCTGATACACAGCATGCTAACTGCTCTCATATCCCTGATACACAGCATGCTAACTTCTCTCATATCCCTGATACACAGCATGCTAACTGCTCTCATATCCCCGACACAGCATTCTAACTGCTCTCATATCTCTTTTACACAGCTTACTAACCTGCTCTCATATTCCTGATACACAGCATACTAAGTGCTCTTATATCCCTGATACACAACATGCTAACTGCTCTTATATGCCATTTACACAGCAAGCTAACTGCTCTCACATACCTTTTACACAGCATATTAACTGCTATCATATCCCAAATACACAGCATACTAAGTGCTCTCATATCCTGATGCACAGCAGGCTAACTGCTCTTATATGCCGTTTACACAGCAAGATAACTGCTCACATATCCCTTTTACACAGCATACTAACTGCTATCATATCCCTAATACACAGCATACTAACTGCTCTTACATCCCTGATACACGGCCATGCTAACTGCTCTTATATCCTTGATACACAGCATGCTAACTGCTCTCAGATCCCCGGTACAAAGCATGCTAACTGCTCTTATATCCCTGATACACAGCATGCTAACTGCTCTCATATCGTTGATACACAGCATGCTAACTGCTCTCATATACCCGGTACAAAGCATGCTAACTGCTCTCATATCCCTGATACACAACATGCTAAATGCTCTCATATCCTTGATACACAGCATGCTAACTGCTCTCATTTCCTTGTTAAACAGCATGCTAACTGCTCTCATATCCCTGATACACAACATGCTAAATGCTCTCATATCCTTGAACACAGCATGCTAACTGCGCTCATTTCCCTGATACTCAGCATGCTAACTGCGCTCATTTCCCTGATACAAGCATGCCAACTGCTCTTATATCCCTGATACACAGCATGCTAACTGCTCTCAGATCTCCGTACCAAAGCATGCTAACTGCTCTCATATCCCGATACCAGCATGCTAACTGCTCTCATATCCCTGATACACAGCATGCTAACTGCTCTCATATCCCCGGTACAAAGAATGCTAACTGCTCTCATATCCCTGATATGCAGAATGCTAACTGCTCTCATATCCCTGATCCAAAGCATGCTAACTGCTCTCATATCCCTGATCCACAGCATGCTAACTGCTCTCATATCCCTGATATAAACAGCATGATACAAGCTGCTCTCATATCCCTGATCACAGCATGCTAACTGCTCTCATATCCCTGATCACAGCATGCTAACTGCTCTCATATCCCTGATACACAGCATGCTAACTGCTCTCATATCCCTGATACACAGCATGCTAACTGCTCTCATATCCCTGATACACAGCATGCTAACTGCTCTCATATCCCTGATACACAGCATGCTAACTGCTCTTATATCCCTGATACACAGCATGCTAACTGCTCTCATATCCTTGATACACAGCATACTAACTGCTCTCATATCCCTGATACACAGCATGCTAACTGCTCTCATATCCCTGATACACAGCATGCTAACTGCTCTCATATCCCTGATACACAGCATGCTAACTGCTCTCATATCCCTGATACACAGCATGCTAACTGCTCTCATATCCCTGATACACAGCATGCTAACTGCTCTTATATCCCTGATACACAGAATGCTAACTGCTCTCATATCCCTGATACACAGCATGCTAACTGCTCTCATATCCCTTTACACAGCATGCTAACTGCTCTTATATCCCTGATACACAGCACGTTAACTGCTCTCATATACCTGATTAACAGCATGCTAACTGCTCTCATATCCCTGATACACAGCATGCTAACTGCTCTTATATAACTTTTACACAGCATACTAATTGCTCTCATATCCCTGATACACAGCAAGCTAATTGCTCTCATATCCTTTTTACACAGCATACTAACTGCTCTCATATCCCTGATGCACCGCATGCTAACTGCTCTTATATCCCTGATACACAGCATGCTAACTGCTCTCATATCCCTGATACACAGCAAAATAACTGCTCTCATATCCCTGATACACAGCATGCTAACTGCTCTCATATCCCCTGTACACAGCATGCTAACTGCTCTCATATCCCTGATACACAGCATGCTAACTGCTCTCATATCCCTGATACACAGCATGCTAACTGCTCTCATATCCCTGATCCACAGCATGCTAACTGCTCTCATATCCCTGATACACAGCATGCTAACTGCTCTCAGATCTCTGATACACAGCATGCTAACTGCTCTCATATCCCTGATACACAGCATGCTAACTGCTCTCATATTCCTGATACACAGCATGCTAACTGCTCTCATATCCCTGATACACAGCATGCTAACTGCTCTCATATCCCTGTACACAGCTTTCTAAACTGCTCTCATATCTCTTTTACACAGCATACTAACTGCGCTCTCATATCCCTGATACACAGCATGCTAACTGCTCTTATATCCTGATACACAGCATGCTAACTGCTTATATGCCATTTACACAGCAAGCTAACTGCTCTCTCATATTACCTTTACACAGCATATTAACTGCTATCATATCCCTGATACACAGCATACTAAGTGCTCTCATATCCCTGATGCACAGCAGCTAACTGCTCTCATATGCCGTTACACAGCATGATAACTGCTCATCAACCCTTTTACACAGCATACTAACGGCTCTCATATCCCTGATACACAGCAGATTAATTGCTCTTATATCCCTGATACACAGCATGCTAACTGCTCTTATATCCTTGATACACAGCATGCTAACTGCTCTCATATCGCTCGTACAAAGCATGCTAACTGCTCTTATATCCCTGATACACAGCATGCTAACTGCTCTCATATCCCTGATACACAGCATGCTAACTGCTCTCATATTCCTTTTACAAAGCATGCTAACTGCTCTCATATCCCTGATACACAGCATGCTAACTGCTCTTACATCCCTGATACACAGCATGCTAACTGCTCTCATTTCCCTGATACACAGCATGCTAACTGCTCTCATATCCCTGATACACAGCATGCTAAATGCTCTCATATCCTTGATACACAGCATGCTAACTGCTCTCATATCCCTGATACACAGCATGCTAACTGCTCTCATATTCCCTATACACGGCATGCTAACTGCTCTCATATCCCTGATACACAGAAGGCTAACTGCTCTCATATCCCTTAATCACAGCATGCTAACTGCTCTCATTTCCGCGATACAAAGTATGCTAACTGCTCTAATTTCCCTGATACACAGCATGCTAACTGCTCTCATATCCCCGGTAACACAGCATGCTAACTGCTCTCATATCCCTGATACACAGCATACAAACTGTTCTCATATCCCTGATACACAGCATGCTAACTGCTCTCATATCCCTTTTACACAGCATGCAGACTGCTCTCATATCCCTGATACACAGCATGACAACTGCTCTCATATCCCTTTTTCAGAGCAAACTAACGGCTCTCATATCACTGATACCCAGCATAATAACTGCTCTTATATCTCTGATACACAGCAAACTAACTGCTCTTATATCCCTGATACACAGCATGCTAACTGCTCTCATATCCCATTTACACAGCATGCTAAAGGCTCACATGTCCCTGATACACAGCATACTAACTGCTCTTATATCCCTGATACACAGCATGCTAACTGCTCTTATATCCTTGATACACAGCATGCTAACTGCTCTCAGATCCCTGGTACACAGCATGCAGACTGCTCTTATATCCCTGATACACAGAATGCTAACTGCTCTCATATCCCTGATACACAGCATGCTAACTGCTCTCATATCCCTGGTACACAGCATCCTAACTGCTCTCATATCCCCGGTACACAGCATGCTAACTGCTCTCATATCCCTGATAAGCAGAATGCTAACTGCTCTCATATCCCTGATACACAGCATGCTAACTGCTCTCATATCCCATTTACACAGCATGCTAACTGCTCTTACATCCCTGATACACAGCATGCTAACTGCTCTCATATCCCTTTTACACAGCATACTAACTGCTCTCATATCCCTGATACACAGCATAATAACTGCTCTTATATCCCTGATACACAGCATGCTAATTACTCTCATATCCCTGATACACAGCATGCAGACTGCTCTCATATTGCTTTTACAAAGCATACTAACTGCTCTCATATCCCTGATACACAGCACACTAACTGCTCTCATATCCCTGATCCACAGCATGCTAACTGCACTAATATCCCTGATACACAGCATAATAATGCTCTCATATCTCTGATACACAGCATGCTAACTGCTCTCATATCCCGGTACACCGCATGCTACTGCTCTCATATCCCTGATACACAGCATGATAACTGCTCTCATATCCCTGATACACAGCATGCTAACTGCTCTCATATCCCTGATACACAGCATGCTAACTGCTCTCATATCCCTGATCCACAGCATGCTAACTGCTCTCATATCCCTGATCCACAGCATGCTAACTGCTCTCATATTCCTGATCCACAGCATGCTAACTGCTCTCATATCCCTGATACACAGCATGCTTAACTGCTCATATCCCTTTTACAAAGCATACTAACTGCTCTCATATCCCTGATCCACAGCATGCTAACTGCTCTCATATCCCTGATACACAGAATGCTAACTGCTCTCATATCCCCGGTACACAGCTTTCTAACTGCTCTCATATCTCTTTTACACAGCTTACTAACGGCTCTCATATTCCTGATACACAGCATACTAAGTGCTCTTATATCCCTGATACACAACATGCTAACTGCTCTTATATGCCATTTACACAGCAAGCTAACTGCTCTCACATACCTTTTACACAGCATATTAACTGCTATCATATCCCAAATACACAGCATACTAAGTGCTCTCATATCCCTGATGCACAGCAGGCTAACTGCTCTTATATGCCGTTTACACAGCAAGATAACTGCTCACATATCCCTTTTTCACAGCATACTAACTGCTATCATATCCCTAATACACAGCATACTAACTGCTCTTACATCCCTGATACACGGCATGCTAACTGCTCTTATATCCCTGATACACAGCATGCTAACTGCTCTCAGTTCCCCGGTACAAAGCATGCTAACTGCTCTTATATCCCTGATACACAGCATGCTAACTGCTCTCATATCCCTGATACACAGCATGCTAACTGCTCTCATATACCCGGTACAAAGCATGCTAACTGCTCTCATATCCCTGATACACAACATGCTAACTGCTCTTACATCCTGATACACAGCCTAGCTAACTGCTCTCATTTCCTTGTAAACAGCATGCTAACTGCTCTCATATCCCTGATACACAACATGCTAAATGCTCTCATATCCTTGATACACAGCATGCTAACTGCGCTCATTTCCCTGATACTCAGCATGCTAACTGCGCTATTTCCCTGATACACAGCATGCCAACTGCTCTTATATCCCTGATACACAGCATGCTAACTGCTCTCGATCTCCGGTACAAAGCATGCTAACTGCTCTTATATCCCGATACAAAGCATGCTAACTGCTCTCATATCCCTGATACACAGCATGCTAACTGCTCTCATATCCCCGGTACAAAGAATGCTAACTGCTCTCATATCCCTGATACACAGCATACCAACTGTTCTCATATCCCCTGATAAACAGCATTCTAATTGCTCTCATAACTCTGATTCACAGCATGCTAACTGCTCTCATATCCCTGATACCCAGCATGCTAACTGTGCTCTCATATCCTGATACACAGCATGCTAACTGCTCTCATATCCCTGATCCAAGCATGCTAACTGCTCTCATATCCCTGATCCACAGCATGCTAACTGCTCTCATATCCCTGATACACAGCATATCAAACAGTTCTCATATCCCTGATATGCAGCATGCTAACTGCTCTCATATGACTTTTACACAGCCTACTAACCGCTCTCATAGCCCTGATAAACAGCATGACAACTGTTCTCATATCCATGATCTCACAGCAAACTAACGGCTCTCATATCCCTGCTACACAGCATAATAACTGCTCTTACATCCCTGATACACAGCAAACTAACTGGAATCATATCCCTGATACACAGCATGCTAACTGCTCTCATATCCCTTTTACACAGCATACTAACTGCTCTCATATCCCTGATACAAATCATTCTAACTGCTCTTATATGCCTGATACACAGCATGCTAACGGCTCTTATATCCTTGATACAAAGCATACTAACTGCTCTAAGATCCTGGATACACAGCCTGATAACTGCTCTTAAATTATCCCTGATACACAGCATGATAACTGCTCTCATATCCCTGAATACACAGCATGCTAACTGCTCTCATATCCCCGGTACAGAGCATCCTAAATGCTCTCATATCCCCGGAACACAGCATGCTACTGCTCTCCTATCCCTTATATGCAGAATGCTAACTGCTCTCATATCCCTGATACACAGCATGCTAACTGCTCTCATATCCAGTTTACTCAGCATGCTTAACTGCTCTTACATCCCTGATACACAGCATGATAACTGCTCTATATCCCTTTCACACAGCATACTAACGGCTCTCATGTCCCTGATACACAGCATAATACTGCTCATATCCCTGATACACAGCATACTAATTACTCTCAGATCCCTGATACACAGCTTGCAGACTGCTCTCATATCCCTGAACCACAGCATGCTAACTGCTCTCATTTCCCTGATCCACAGCATGCTAAACGGCTCTCATATCCCTGATCAAAGCATGCTAACTGCTCTCATATGTCTGATCCACAGCATGCTAACTGCTCTCATATCCCTGATAAACAGCATGCTAACTGCTCTCATATCCCTCTTACACACCATGCTACTGCTCTCATATTCCTGATTCACAGCTGCTTACTGCTCTCAGATCCCTGGTACACAGCATGCTAACTGCTCTCATATCCCCGGTACACAGCTTTCTAACTGCTCTCATATCACTTTTACACAGCTTACTAACGGCTCTCATATTCCTGATACACAGCATACTAAGTGCTCTTATATCCCTGATACACAACATGCTAACTGCTCTTTATATGCCATTACACAGCAAGCTAACTGCTCTCACATACCTTTTACACAGCATATTAAACTGCTATCATATCCAAATACACAGCATACTAAGTGCTCTCATATCCCTGAAGCACAGCAGGCTAACTGCTCTTATTATGCCGTTTACACCAGCAAGATAACTGCTCACATATCCCTTTTACACAGCATAACTAACTGCTATCATATCCCTAATACACAGCATACTAACTGCTCTTACATCCCTGATACACGGCATGCCTAACTGCTCTTATATCCTTGATACACAGCATGCTAACTGCTCTCAGATCCCCGGTACAAAAGCATGCTAACTGCTCTTATATCCCTGATACACAGCATGCTAACTGCTCTCATATCGTTGATACACAGCATGCTAACTGCTCTCATAACCCGGTACAAAGCATGCTAACTGCACTCATATCCCCTGATACACAGCATGCTAACTGCTCTTACATCCCTGATACACAGCATGCTAACTGCTCATTTCCTTGTTAAACAGCCTGCTAACTGCTCTCATATCCTGATACACAACATGCTAAATGCTCTCATATCCTTGATACACAGCATGCTAACTGCGCTCATTTCCCTGATACTCAGCATGCTAACTGCGCTCATTTCCCTGATACACAGCATGCTAACTGCTCTTATATCCCTGATACACAGCATGCAAACTGCTCTCAATCTCCGGTACAAAGCATGCTAACTGCTCTCATATCGCTTGTACAAAGCATGCTAACTGCTCTCATATCCCTGATACACAGCATGCTAACTGCTCTCATATCCCTGATACACAGCATGCTAACTGCTCTCATATCCCTGATACACAGCATGCCAACTGCTCTCATATCCCTGATAAACAGCATGCTAACTGCTCTCATACTCTGACCACAGCATGCTAACGCTCTCATATCCCTGATACACAGCATGCTAATGGCTCTCATATCCCTGATACAGAACATGCTAACTGCTCTTATATCCTTGATACAAAGCATGCTAACTGCTCTCATATCCCTTATCTACAGCATGCTAACTGCTCTCATATCCCTGATACACAGAATGCTAACTGCTCTCATATCCCCGGTACACAGAATGCAAACTGCTCTCATATCCCTGATATGCAGAATGCTAACTGCTCTCATATCCCTTTTACACAGCATACTAACTGCTCTCATAGCCTATTTACACAGCATGCTAACTGCTCTCATATCCCTTTTACACTGCATACTAATTACTCTCATATCCCTGATACACAGCATGCTAACTGCTCTTATATCCCTGATACACAGCAAACTAACTGCTCTCATATCCCTGATACACAGCATACAAACTGCTCTCATATTGCTTTTACACAGCATACTAACTGCTCTCATATCCCTGATACACAGCATACTAACTGCTCTTATATGCCTGATACACAGCATGCTAACTGCTCTTATATCCTTGATACAAAGCATACTAACTGCTCTCAGTTCCGTGGTACACAGCATGATAACTGCTCTCATATCCCTGATACACAGAATGCTAACTGCTCTCATATCCCCGGTACGCAGCATGCAAACTGCTCTCATATCCCCGGTACACAGCATGCTAACTGCTCTCATATCCCCGGTACACAGAATGCAAACTGCTCTCATATCCCTGATATGCAGAATGCTAACTGCTCTCATATCCCTGATACACAGCATGCTAACTGCTCTCATATCCAATTTACACAGCATGCTAACTGCTCTTACATGCCTGATACACAGCATGCTAACTGCTCTCATATCCCTGATACACAGCATACTAACTGCTCTCATGTCCCTGATACACAGCATGCTAACTGCTCTTATATCCCTTTTACACAGCATGCTAATTACTCTCATATCCCTGATACACAGCATGCAGACTGCTCTCATATTGCTTTTACAAAACATACTAACTGCTCTCATATCCCTGATACACAGCATGCTAACTGCTCTCAATACGTAATACACAGCATGCTAACGCTCTCATATCCATGTTACACAGCATAATAATTACTCTAATATCCCTGATACACAGCATGCTAACTGCTCTCATAACACCCATCAAAGCATGCTAACTGCTCTCATATCCCTGATACACAGCACACTAACTGCTCTCATATCCGAGATACAGCATGCTAACTGCTCTCATATCCCTGATCCACAACATGCTAACTGCTCTCATATCCCTTATCTACAGCATGCTAACTGCACTCATATCCCTGATACACAGCATTCTCATTGCTCTCATATCCCTGATCCACAGCATGCTAACTGCTCTCATATCCCTGATCCACAGCATGCTAACTGCTCTCATATCCCTTTTACACAGCATGCTAACTGCTCTCATATTCCTGATCCACAGCATGCTAACTGCTCTCAGATCCCTGATACACAGCATGCTAACTGCTCTTACATCCCTCATACACACCATGCTAACTGCTCTCATATCTCTTTTACACAGCATACTAACGGCTCTCATATTCCTGATACACAGCATACTAAGTGCTCTCATATCCCTGATACACAACATGCTAACTGCTCTTAATGCCATTTACACAGCAAGCTAACTGCTCTCACATACCTTTTACACAGCATATTAACTGCTCTCATATCCCAAATACACAGCATACTAAGTGCTCTCATATCCCTGATGCACAGCAGGCTAACTGCTCTTATATGCCGTTTACACAGCAAGATAACTGCTCACTATATCCCTTTTACACAGCATACTAACTGCGTATCATATCCCTAATACACAGCATACTACTGCTCTTACATCCCTGATACACGGCATGGCTAACTGCTCTTATATCCCTTGATACACAGCATGCTAACTGCTCTCAGATCCCCGGTACAAAGCATGCTAACTGCTCTTATATCCTGATACACCAGCATGCTAACCTGCTCTCATATCGTTGATACACAGCATGCTAACTGCTCTCATAGACCCGGTACAAAGCATGCTAACTGCTCTCATATCCTGATACACAACATGCTAAATGCTCCTATATCCTTGATACACAGCATGCTAACTGCGCTCATTTCCCTGTATACACAGCATGCTAACTGCGCTCATTTCCTGATACACAGCATGCCAACTGCTTAATATCCTGATACACAGCATGCTAACTGCTCTCAGATCTCCGGTACAAAGCATGCTAACTGCTCTTATATCCCGATACAAAGCATGCTAACTGCTCTCATATCCCTTGATACACAGCATGCTAATGCTCTCATATCCCCCGGTACAAAGAATGCTAACTGCTCTCATATCCCTGATACACAGCATACCAACTGTTCTCATAACCCTGATACACAGCATTCTAATTGCTCTCAGATCTCTGATCCACAGCTTGCTAACTGCTCTCATATCCCTGATCCACACCAAACTAACTGCTCTCATATGTCTGATCCACAGCATGCTAACTACTCTCATATACCTGATCCGCAGCCTGCTAACTGCTCTCATATCCCTCATCCACAGCATGCTAACTGCTCTCATATCCCTGTTCAACAGCATGCTAACTGCCTCTCATATCCTGATACACAGCATATCAACAGTTCTCATATCCCTGATATGCAGCATGTAACTGCTCTCATATGACTTTTACACCAGCCTACTAACCGGTCTCATAGCCCTGATAAACAGCATGACAACTGTTCTCATATCCATTTCTCACAGCAAACTAACGGCTCTCATATCCCTGCTACTCAGCATAATAACTGCTCTTACATCCCTGATACACAGCAAACTAACTGGAATCATATCCCTGATACACAGCATGCTAACTGATCTCATATCCCTTTTACACAGCATACTAAACTGCTCTCATATCCCTGATACACAGCAAACTAACTGCTCTTATATGCCTGATACACAGCATGCTAACTGCTCTTATATCCTTGATACACAGCATACGAACTGCTCTCAGATCCCTGGTACACAGCCTGATAACTGCTCTTATATCCCTGATACACAGCATGATAACTGCTCTCATATCCCTAATACACAGCATGCTAACTGCTCTCATATCCCCGGTACAGAGCATCCTAAATGCTCTCATATCCCCGGTACACAGCATGCTTACTGCTCTCCTATCCCTGATATACAGCATGCTAACTCGTCTCATATCCCTGATGCACAACATGCTAACTGCTCTTATATGCCATTTACACAGCATGCTAACTGCTCTTACATCCCTGATACACAGCATGCTAACTGCTCTCATATCCCTTTCACACAGCATACTAACGGCTCTCATGTCCCTGATACACAGCATAATAACTGCTCTTATATCCCTGATACACAGCATACTAATTACTCTCATATCCCTGATACACAGCTTGCAGACTGCTCTCATATTGCTTTTACACAGCATACTAACAGCTCTCACGTCCCTGATACACAGCATGCTAACTGCTCTTATGTACGTAATACACAGCATGCTAACGGCTCTCATATCCATGTTACACAGCATAATAATTACTCTAATATCCCTGATACACAACATGCTAACTGCTCTCATAACCCCGGTACAAAGCATGCTAACTG
Organism: Carcharodon carcharias; assembly: GCF_017639515.1. Lineage (NCBI taxonomy): Eukaryota > Metazoa > Chordata > Chondrichthyes > Lamniformes > Lamnidae > Carcharodon > Carcharodon carcharias. The sequence goes on from NC_054471.1 coordinate 86,117,386, forward strand.
CTCTCATATCCCTGATACACAGCATAACAACTGTACTCATAGCCTGATACACAGCATGCTAACTGCTCTCATATCCCTGATCCACAGCATGCTAACTGCTCTCATATCCCTGATACACAGCATGCTAACTGCTCTCATATCCCTGGTACAAAGCATGCTAGCTTCTCTCATATCCCTAATCGACAGCATGCTAACTGCTCTCATATCCCTCATACACAGCATGCTAACTGCTCTCATATCCTTTTACACAGCATGGTAACTGCTCTCATATCCCTGATAAACAGCATGCTAACTGCTCTCACATCCCTGGTACACAGCATGCTAACTGCTCTCATATCCCCGGTACACAGCTTTCTAACTGCTCTATATCTCTTTTACACAGCTTACTAACGGCTCTCATATTCCTGATACACAGCATACTAAGTGCTCTTATATCCCTGATACACAACATGCTAACTGCTCTTATATGCCATTTACACAGCAAGCTAACTGCTCTCACATACCTTTTACACAGCATATTAACTGCTATCATATCCCAAATACACAGCATACTAAGTGCTCTCATATCCCTGATGCACAGCAGGCTAACTGCTCTTATATGCCGTTTACACAGCAAGATAACTGCTCACATATCCCTTTTACACAGCATACTAACTGCTATCATATCCCTAATACACAGCATACTAACTGCTCTTACATCCCTGATACACGGCATGCTAACTGCTCTTATATCCTTGATACACAGCATGCTAACTGCTCTCAGATCCCCGGTACAAAGCATGCTAACTGCTCTATATCCCTGAATACACAGCATGCTAACTGCTCTCATATCGTTGATACACAGCATGCTAACTGCTCCTCATATACCCGGTTACAAAGCATGCTAACTGCACTCATATCCCTGATACACAGCATGCTACTGCTCTTACATCCCTGATACACAGCATGCTAACTGCTCTCATTTCCTTGTTAAACAGCATGCTAACTGCTCTCATATCCCTGATACACAACCTGCTAAATGCTCTCATATCCTTGATACACAGCATGCTAACTGCGCTCATTTCCCTGATACTCAGCATGCTAACTGCGCTCATTTCCCTGATACACAGCATGCCAACTGCTCTTATATCCCTGATACACAGCATGCTAACTGCTCTCAGATCTCGGTACAAAGCATGCTAACTGCTCTTATATCCCGATACCAAAGCATGCTAAACTGCTCTCATATCCCTGATACACAGCATGCTAATCGCTCTCATATCCCCGGTACAAAGAATGCTAACTGCTCTCATATCCCTGATACACAGCATACCAACTGTTCTCATATCCCTGATAAACAGCATTCTAATTGCTCTCATATCTCTGATCCACAGCATGCTAACTGCTCTCATATCCCTGATCCACAGCATTCTAATTGCTCTCATATCTCTGATCCACAGCATGCTAACTGCTCTCATATCCTGATCCAAGCATGCTAACTGCTCTCATATTCCCTCCATCCACAGCATGCTACCTGCCTCATATCCCTGATCAACAGCATGCTAACTGCTCTCATATCCCTGATACACAGCATATCAACAGTTCTCATATCCCTGATATGCAGCATGCTTAACTGCTCTTCATATGACTTTTACACAGCCTACTAACCGCTCTCATAGCCCTGATAAACAGCATGACAACTGTTCTCATATCCATTTCTCACAGCAAACTAACGGCTCTCATATCCCTGCTACTCAGCATATAACTGCTCTTACATCCTGATACACAGCAAACTAACTGGAATCATATCCTGATACACAGCATGCTAACTGATCTCAATCCCCTTATACACAGCATACTAATTGCTCTTATATCCCTGATACACAGCAAAGTAACTGCTCTTATATGCCTGATACACAGCATGCTAACTGCTCTTATGTCCTTCATACAAAGCATAGTAACTGCTCTCAGATCCCTGGTACACAGCCTGATAACTGCTCTTATATCCCTGATACAAGCATGATAACTGCTCTCATATCCCTAATACACAGCATGCTAACTGCTCTCATATCCCCGGTACAGAGCATCCTAAATGCTCTCATATCCCCGGTACACAGCATGCTTACTGCTCTCCTATCCCTGATATGCAGAATGCTAACTTATCTCATATCCCTGATACACAGCATGCTAACTGCTCATATCCATTTACACAGCATGCTAACTGCTCTTAATCCTGATACACAGCATGCTAACTGCTCTCATATCCCTTTCACACAGCATACTAACGGCTCTCATGTCCCTGATACACAGCATAATAACTGCTCTTATATCCCTGATACACAGCATACTAATTACTCTCATATCCCTGATACACAGCTTGCAGACTGCTCTCATATCCCTGATCCACAGCATGCTAACTGCTCTCATATCCCTGATCCACAGCATGCTAACTGCTCTCATATCCCTGATCCAAAGCATGCTAACTGCTCTCATATTCCTGATCCACAGCATGCTAACTGCTCTCATATCCCTGATACACAGCATGCTAACTGCTCTCATATCCCTTTTACACAGCATGCTAACTGCTCTCATATTCCCGATCCACAGCATGCTAACTGCTCTCAGATCCCTGGTACACAGCATGCTAACTGCTCTCATATCCCCGGTACACAGCTTTCTAACTGCTCTCATATCACTTTTACACAGCTTACTAACGGCTCTCATATTCCTGATACACAGCATACTAAGTGCTCTTATATCCCTGATACACAACATGCTAACTGCTCT